>NC_069503.1:967787728-967790228 GCF_027579735.1 Bombina bombina
GAATGTCAGAGGGATGTGAAGGGAGTATCACCTATTGAATGCAATTGTTTTCCTCGCGGGGATCTATTTAATAGGTTCTCTATCATCGGTCGTAGAGATTCATCTCCTACCTCCCTTTACAGATTGACGATATACTCTCATATTCCATTACCTCTACTGATAGCCAAACCAGTACTGAAACGGTTATCTGCTATATGTGGATGGGTGTATTTTGGTAAGTATGTTTTCATTACTTAAGACACTCTCAGCTATGGTTTGGCACTTTATGTATTTATATAAAGTTCTAAATATATGTATTGTACTTATATTTGCCATGATTCAGGTTTTCAGTATATTTACTTTTGCAGACTGTCTGTTTCATATCTGGGAAATGCTTTTTTTATGAAAATGTATTTCTTACCTGGGGTATAGTCTCTTTTTCAAATTGACTGTCTTTTAAATTTGTGGGCAGCATTAGGCTCGCAAGGGCGCAAAATGCCAAAGTTTATTGCGTCATTTTTGGCTCAAGATTTTTTGGTGCGAAGTTACGTTCGTTGACGCAAATTCGTAATTTCCTTCGTCTTAGTTGACGCCGAGTCCTTCACAAGGTTGCGTTATCTATGACGCGAGTGTGTCGTTTTCGGACGTTTTTGGCACCAAAAAATATTTTTCTGTTTGTTGTATGTCATACTTGGCGCCAAATATTTTCATTATTTAAGACCCCATTCCTATTTGCCTCTTGCTTTTTTCTATGTCAGAGGGCTATGCTGTTTGCATTTTTTCCCATTCCTGAAACTGCCATATAAGGAAATTGATAATTTTGCTTTATATGTTGTTTTTTTCCTCTTACATTTGCAAGATGTCTCAATTTGCTCCTATCTCAGAATTCACTGTTGGATCCCTACTGCCTGATAACAGTTCTACCAAAGCTGAGTGCATTTGTTGTAAACTTGTGGAGATTATACCTCCAGCTGTGGTTTGTAATAGTTGTCATGATAAACCTTTACATGCAGAAAATGTATCCATCAGTAGTAGTTCATTACCTGTTGCTGTTCCCTCAACATCTAATGCACATGATATACCTGTAAATTTAAAATAATTTATTTATGATTCTATTTAGAAGGCTTTATCTGCCATTCCGCATTCTAATAAACGTCAAAGGTCTTTTAAAACTTCTCATAGAGTTGATGAAATTTCAAATGACTGGCAACATATCCTTCTCTGATGAGGATCTATCTGATTCAGAAGATCCTGCCTCAGATATTGACACTGACAAATCCTCTTATTTATTTAAAATGGAGTATATTCGTTCTTTATTAAAAGAAGTGTTGATTTCACTAGATATGGAGGCAACTAGTCCTCTTGATATTAAAACTAGTAAATGTTTAAATTCTGTTTATAAACCTCCTGTGGTTATTCCAGAGGTTTTTCCAGTTCCTGATGCTATTTCTGATATGATTTCTAAAGAATGGAATAGGCCTGGTACTACTTTTATTCATTCTTCAAGGTTTAAAAAATTGTTTCCTTTGCCAGCAGTTAGATTGGAGTTTTGTGAAAAGATCCCCAAAGTTGATTGGGCTATCTCTACTCTTGCTAAATGTACTACTATTCCTACGGAAGATGGTTCTTCTTTTAAAGATCCTTTAGATAGGAAACTTGATTTTTTATCTAAGGAAGGCTTATTTATATTCAGGTCATCTTCTTAGGCCTGCAATTTATTTGGCTGATGTTGCAGCTGCTTCAACTTTTTGATTGGAAACTTTGGCGCAACAAGTATCGGATCATGATTTGTCTAGCATTGTTAAGTTGATTCAACATGCTAAAAATTTCATTTGTGATGCCATTTTTGATATCATCAAAATTGATGTTCGGTATATGTCTTAAGCTATTTTAGCTAGAAGAGCTTTGTGGCTCAAATCTTGGAATGCTGATAGGTCTTCTAAGTCCAGATTGTTATCTTTCTTTCCAAGGTAATAAATTATTTGGTTCTCAGTTGGATCCAATAATTTCAACTGTCACTGGGGGGAAGGGAGTTTTTTTGCCTAAGGATAAAAAACCTAAAGGTAAATCTAAAGCTTCTAATCGTTTTTGCTCCTTTAGACATAATAAGGAACAGAAATCTAATCCTTCCCCAAAGGAATCTGTTTCCATTTGGAAGCATTCCTCAAATTGGAATAAATCCAAGCCATTTAAGAGTTCAAAGCCAGCCCCCAAGTCTGCATGAAGGTGCGGCCCTCATTCCAGCTCAGCTGGTAGGGGGCAGATTAAATTTTTTCAAAGCGGTTTGGATCAATTCGTTCCAAAATCATTGGATTTAGAGTATTGTCTCTCAGGGGTACAGAATAGGATTCAGAGTAAAATCGCCTGTGAGAAGATTTTTTCTCTCTCACGCATTCCAGCGAACCCAGTAAAGGCTCAGGCTTTCCTGAAGTGTGTTTCAGACTTGGAGTTATCAGGGGTAATCATGCCAGTTCCGTTTCAGGAACAGGGTCTGGGGTTTTATGCAAATCTATACGTTGTC
>NC_069503.1:967795228-967817728 GCF_027579735.1 Bombina bombina
GATGTCTACTAGACCCTTCACAGGTACTGGTGATCATTCGATGGTACGGAGCTGTTAGCCACTGGGCCTTAGACAGCTGTAATAAGCACACAAAGTACTTTTGAACTGATTAAAAGAACGCTGTTACCTTAAATTTCAAGTTCTGGCTAAGAATTTAAGCCCTTATTGAGAACTCAAAAGTTATTGAAATAATGACTTCAGAGGAGTGTTTTTTTCTTTTCCTCAGATAAAGTGGACTCTATTAATTAATTGCTTTGAACACGAGGAACTTTTTTTTTTTTACTTTTTTTTTTTTCTTTTTTCATTTTCTCTTATTTTTGTTTCTTTTTCTCCTTCATTGATAATATTACCATGGTTAAAACCCTGACTGTAGGAGAGTAGTAGTATTGAAAAAGCGTTAAGGGCTATTTTTGGTAATAATGCTGAAAAAGAAATACTATATCTTGGTTTATTAATAACTGCTTGCGTTACATGCATATAGTATGTTTTTAATCTTGCTTTAGCAAGTAAGATGGTTATAAGTTTCTTTTTTTTTTTTTTTTTTTTTTTTCCTCCTTTGTTGTGTTGTGTGTCTTGCTGCTAAGAGCACATAATATCTCTTCTGTTCCCTATTAGGAATTAATCCTCTAGTGTTAAAAGCGGTACATTTCAGGCATCAGTAGAAGTCAGCAGAGGGCAGGCTCATCCCTCTATCACATTTAAGCTTAATACTTGGCAGGCTAGCTGCCATTAGTGCACATAAAAGAATTGAGTATATACACTGATAAACACATTTATGGTAACCATTGGGAGCGGATTATAATTTTTGATCTGTATAAGGTCCCATCTTTTTTTTTTTTTTTTTTTTTTTAAAGGGAATAACTTGGTGCTAATTTGCATTTCACAACACCACCATTTCACTTGATAGCCAGATATAGAGAATAAGGAAGGTGCTGGCTGACTAATTGTTTTTCAGTTTTTGGTTGTTTTTTTTTGCACATAATTATTAGTGGGGATTTGTTTCTGTTTTTTGTGTGTGTGTTTTTGTTTTCATTTTTATCACATTGTATGGATAAGTTTGTTTCTCAGGTTAGAGTCAGTTCTCCAAAGATGCCGGTAAAGCTCAAGGATAAAAAAGCTAAAATGGCTGACACTAGTATAGAGGTAGTTTCAGATGTTAACTCTGCAGGTTTGGATACGCAAGCATTGATGGGTCAGTTAAGTGCCCTTTTTTCCCCTCAGTTCGAGATGATTAAGAAGGAGTTAGGAGTCATAGTAACAGAAATAGGGGTACTCTCCTCTGAAGTCAAGCAATTTTCAGCAAGGATGTTAGAGGCAGAAAACAGAATTTCGCTATTAGAAGATCAGGTAAATTCTCAAGAGAGTATATCTCAAGGTCAGGAGGCTAGGATTGGCAGTATGCAATTGCGTCTGGAGGATCTTGAGGATCGCTCCAGATGCAATAACATCAGGGTAATTGGCCTTCCGGAGTCTTCTGAGTTTGATGATATTGGTAAATTCATGTCTATTACTCTACCACAAGCACTGAGTATGTCACCACAGTCCCTACCATTAGTAGTTGAAAGGGCACATAGAGTTGGTTATAAGAGAACGGTAGAGTCTGGCTCTGCTCGACCTAGAATGGTAATTTGTAAATTCTTGAAATTCCAGGATAAAGTGGAAATGTTAAAAAGGTATAAAAACTCTAGCCCCTTGTTATTCGGCAATAATAAGACTCTTATTCCAAGATTATTCTGCGGAAACATCTGCTAAGAGGAAAGGGATGGCGCCATATTGCACGCAGTTAATAAATAAGGGGTTAAATGCACGTTTACTCTATCCGGCCAAAATTGTGGTTGAAGATAGGGGAACAAGGCATATTTTTAACCAAATAGATGACGCCAAAAGCTTCATTAAAACATATAATGGTAATCTAGAGCAGGTACCCAACCCACCTAGGAATACATAGTCAAAAGGATTGTTGTGGTCTGTAAGGATATGTAATGTTAAGGAACTATGGTAAAGCCTAAATTACCCGATCATCTATACAGTTTTGTTCTAAAAATTTTTATTGCTGCTGCAGTGATGTTTCTATTGAAGGGTAATTTTTTTTTTTCTTTTTTCCCTTTCTGCTTCCAATACGTTTTATGTTTCTATTTTTTTTTTTTTTTTTTCCTACGTCGTGTTTGTTATTTACATTTTGTCTTTGTACTGTCTGGTCTTGTTTCTTGCAAATTAAAAAAGGTTAAGGGATGATAGCAGAAGGTTTTAAAATTGTATCATGGAATGTGGGGGGGATTTCCTCCCCTGCAAAGCGTAAGGTAATTATTAAGATCTTGGCCAAGCAAAAACCCGATTTAGTCTGCCTGCAGGAAACGCACCTGAATAAGCAGGAAGCTGATAAGCTTAAGGGTAAATGGGTAGGGGAGGTAATTTCAACATCTGGGTCTACCAAGAAAGCAGGCGTAGCTATCTTAATCCATAAAAATTTTGAGTATAAAATTATCAAGACAGAAATAGATACAGCAGCCAGATTTATTTTCCTTCAGATTAGTATTAAGGGGATAATATTTTCACTTTGCAATGTTTACGGTCCCAATAAATTCTCCTCTGAATTTTGGGGGAAGATCAAGGCAAAAATATTCCCATTTAAAGCTGAGAACTTAGTGCTATGTGGTGATTTTAATATGACCATACACCCAATATTAGATCGTTTTTCAAAGAAAAATATGGTAGTTTATAAGAAAGAAGCTAAATATTTTAAGTTTTTGTCAAAAGTTAAATCTGGTCGATATATGGAGGATGCAAAATCCTGATATGCAGAAATTTACGTGCGAGTCTAAGGCTCACAGAACCTTTTCAAGAATCGACCTTTTTTTGGTTTCTGAGGCAGTATCTATTTGGAAACTGGAAGCAGAAATTGGTCAAATTTTGATTTCAGATCATGCCACTATTTCATTATCCTTCCTTTCTTGTGGGAGAAGCAAAGCAGGCAATTCAGTCTTTTTTTTTTCAGACATTTATACGCAGATGCAAGATTTTGCTCCTGGATGAGGCAAAAGTGGTTAGAATATAGGAGGTTTAACGTCGGTTATAGAAACAAGACAGAAATTTATTGGGAAGCACTAAAAGCTGTGTTGCGGGGAGAGATTACAGCTTATGTTAAAAAACGGGAGAAAATGATGAAGGCAAGGGAAACCCAATTATCCAATAAGGTAGAGATTGCATACGGGAATCTCCAGTTAGATCCTTCTATATCTAATTGGGATGTATATCTAGAACGGAGAAGAGAGAGAGATATTTTTCTAAAGCAAAGATCACAGGAGGAAGAAATAAGAATAGATAGACATTATAGGGGAATTAATGGGAGTTCGGCTAAATACCTAGCCAAATTGACCAAAAGTAGAAAGAAAAAAAATCTTATTGCAGCAATAAAGTATAAAGGAGTAAGATACATGGATACTAAAGAAATAGGTGAGGTCTTTTTTAATTATTATCAACAGCTATATGCTTCGGTTGATATAAATTACTCTAATCAAGAGAAATTTTGGTCCAGGATTCAGACCCCCAAGGTACATGTAGAGGAACTGGTTTCACTGAATGAGCCTATTACAATTTCAGAGATTAGCAAGGCAATTGATCAGTTAAAATTGAACAAAGCAGCTGTCCCGGATGGGTTTCCAGCAGAATTTTATAAAGCTTTAAAAGATGACCTGCTTGAAATATTACAGGAGCTATTTAACATGTATTATACCAGGGGAGATTCTATCTCAGGGTATTTTTCTGCAGCAAACATCTCCCTTATTCACAAAAAAGGTAAAGATCCAGAGGACCCTGCCTCCTATAGACCAATTTTGGTATTAAACACCGATTATAAAATATTAACTGCCATTGTTTCTGCTAGACTGTCGCAGTGTTTACAGGATCTGATACACTTGGATCAATCAGGTTTTATGACTTCTAGAAATCCAATAAAGAATTTTCGTAAAGTTGTGGTCTTTCTAGATTATGCATGGAATATCGGTCAAAATGATGGGAGACAGGGTTCACTGGATAGGGCAGTGCTTACTTTAGACGCAGCTAAAGCCTTCGACTCTATTGTCTGGGTCCATTTATTTCGTGCCCTTGAGAGATTTGGGTTTATGGGTAATTTTGTTCAGTTTGTTAAAAAAATCTACACTAAACCGGTTTCATATTTATTGGTTAATAGAGTATGTTCTCAACCTATAATTTTACAGCGTGGGACCAGACAGGGATGCCCGTTATCCCCACTATTATTTAATGTCGCTTTGGAACCATTTGCAATTGGGCTTAGGGAAAGTTTATCCGGTATCTCATTGGGTTCTCAGAGTTTAAAAGTATTATTGTACGCTGATGATATCCTTATTTTTATGGAGAATCTTCAGCAATCTATCCCAACTTTGTTGTCACTCCTTGAGGAATTTGGATCATTTTCAGGGTACAGAATTAATGCGGATAAAAGTGAATTAATTTTGGTAGGTAAATCAGTTATCCCTGCGGTTAAAATTCCTTTTAGGAGGGTTGACGCTATTAAATATCTTGGATTAGTATTACATATGAATCCTAAGAGGTGGTATGCTGATAATTATATTCCGCTACTGCAAAAAATTAAATGTGATTTACAACTGTGGGCTTCTTTCCCACTTGCGATTACCGCTAGGGTAAATCTAATGAAAACGATAATTTTCCCTCGCCTTCTCTACCCACTTCAAAACTTGCCAGTATTTATACCCAACAAAGATATCAAGGAATTATACGGGTATATCTCTAAATTCCTTTGGAAAGATAAAAAACCCCGTATAGCTCTCAAGAAGTTAATGCAGAAGACTTCCTTAGGTGGTATGGCATTACCGGATATTAAAATATATAATATAGTTACTTTTATAAAATTTGATTGGATTTCGGAAGCTAATACGGTTGCTGCTCTTCCTGAGGAGTCGGCAATAATACACCCCTTTGTTTTAAAGGCAATCCTTCATTGTAAGCCGAGGCAATTACCATTTAATGTGTCTTCACTTATTTCATTTAAGAATATAGTAATAGCTTGGCATAAGTTCTGCACCTTGTTGGGCATAGATCCATCATACTCAGATTTTTTACCTATTAAGGGTAATCCCCTATTTCTCAGAGAGTATTTGACCTTTGGGCTGAAAAAGGGTTAAAATTGGTTAAACAACTATTCAATAGTAATTATCATGTGTTAGATGTGGAATCCTTCTTTAATCTGTTCGAGTTGCCAAGGGCCAACCTGTTTGCATTCCTTCAGATTCGGCATTTTATATCTGCTCAGGAGTGGGTATTCCCTTTGTCAGTTGTATGGTCAGAAGTTAGTCATCATTCAGAAATTTTCGAGGCGGGACACATCGGTGTCATTGATTTATGACATTATGTTATCTAAACAAAGTCAAGTATATGTAGAGAAGATGTGCAGTTTCTGGCTTACTTTGTTTTCTGATATAGACAATGAGACCATAGAACAGAGTTTTTTTTAGGTTGAAGAAATGTAAAGTTCCTGTTAGCTGGAAAGAATCGCACATGAAGCTAATTAATAATTCTTATTTTTATCCATTGAAGATAACTAAATTTTATCCAGCCAGGTCAAGCAGATGCTCTAAATGTTCTCAGATGGGTGCGGACTTATTGCATATGTTTTGGTTTTGTCCCAAAATTAATCAACTGTGGCTGAAGATTGCCTATTGGTTTAATACACGTCTTGGGATCTCGGTTAGATTGAGACCTCAAGATATTGTGTTTCTAATCCCTATACGAAATGAGAGTGAGAATTATTGGTGTAGTACCTTTAATACTATTATTTTGGCTGTCAGGTATCTTATATTAAAATATTGGATATCAAATAAAGCTCCAGGGTTTAATGAGGCTATGAAAGTTATCCAAGAACAGATAATTTTTGAAGCTTATCATTTGCAAGAAGCTACAGATAGGAGAGTTAAACGTTTTTTGGTAACCTGGTGCCCATTCATAAAGTCCTACCCCCTTCCTATACAGAAACAGATTTGTTCCCCGTTCCTTTCATCCGTGAGCTTTATAGAATTAGTATTACTAGGTACATTTCCTTCCTCATGGATCGATACTAGATAGGTTAAGATAGTATTAACTAGGCATTGTTATGTGTTTTTGTTTTTTTTGTTTTTTTGTTCTTTCTGTTTTCCTTTTTTCTTTTTTTTTCTTTTCTTTTTTCTTTTTTTTTATTGGTACCATGTAGTTTTAGGTGAAAGGTAGAATATGCCTAAAAAATTGCACCATGGAAATGAAGCTAGCTTATGTGTAAGCAATAGCCTTATGTCAATTAAGAGGGAATTTTTTTCTTTTTGTTAAAAAGATTTGCTTTGCGTTTTCTGGATGATCTATGACTATGATGTATTATTTGGTGTGAATTAAATAAATATTTAAAAAAAAAAAAAAAAAAAAGAATGACAGATGTATGCATCCTGATTACCCACACTTATAAGGTCATAAAAGTAAGCCAACTGTAAATATTATTAAGGGACCAACCTTCATGATAACCAAATTATAGTGGACCACAATATCATCCATATCTTAAGATGTGTCACACACCATCCAGATGGATCAATATGATAACACTGTATATCATACCGTCTTACCAAAGGGTACATTTACCATCTTCCCAAAAGAAATATCCACACACCAAAAATCAAAACCATAAAAAATAAAAGATAAAAATAAGAATGGGGGAGAACGAATGGCAAATAGTGGAATCAAGAAAGATCAAACCACGTAACCTTGTAATACAGCTGAAAGCTTCCTGTTGTCATAAAATGTGTCAGGTTCACATGTAGACCCGGCACAACCAACCCTCCAACGAATACCACGGCACCACATGTTCCCCAGCTATTCGCACAGACCACTCACACAATGTGTAATTAAAAAAATGAAATAAAAGTTAAAATCAACAACCAGTCCAGCAATACAACAACATATAGCCAAACACATGAGGGTCTCACTATTGGAAATTATTCCCTTACCCTAATGTTACTAGTAGATGGAAATATATATATACTAATAGCTGTGTAGTCTTGTAACCGTCCTAGCCACCCGAAACTACATGGGGAAGGAGCCAGGGTCATAAGATATAGGACCTAATCAGGGCTAATGCATCAATAGTACATCAAGGATAATAAACACCAAAACATATCTACAAAAATCACAATCTATCAAACAAAATAAGAAAATAAGAGAGTAATATAGTAAGAGTCAACATCTACTTCTAAATAGATCAGGGGACTGATGGACTCTCAATAGAGAAGACGCCTCCCACAGAATTATGTCATAACAGCCACGGTTCACATAAATCAAATGGAATACGAGGACTCTCACAAATAGCATTGCCATCCAGTTAGGACATTAAGTCCCCTGGGCGCTAGAGTCCCCAGTTCATATATCCAACGGGCCTCCTTGCGTAATAGCATGTTGGATCTGTTGCCTCCTGGGACTGGGTATATATAAATATATAAATAAATTTAAAGAGAAAAAAACGAGGAACTCCAAAGCTCTTGCCAAAGTGGGTTTATTTGTGCAGACAGGTGGAAGACACAATCACAGTGTGCAGGGTTAGATCTGACGCGTTTCCCGCATGCTCACATGCGCTTCATCAGAGATCTAATATGTGTGTGTGTGTATGAGTATGCGTGTGTGTGTGTGTGTATGTATATGATATATATATATATATATATATATATATATATATATATATATATATATATATATGTGTGTGTGTATATATATATATATATAATCTATCCAAACAATTTCCAGTTCAGCCCACCATGAGAACCAGCCTGGGTGCAAATATGAGTAGTATATGTAACAGAAACAGATGCACTCTCTGGACTTCCACAAAATTATTTTAATGGAACGTTTTCGGGGTTCACAACCCCTTCATCAGCATCAACTCATAAACAAACATCAAACAATTTATAGTGTTTCTAATAGTATGTCACCAAACAAGTGTTACTCCAAAAGTGCGCCAAGAATCTTGTGTGGAACGCATCTTGCGTTCCACTGTGATAATGCCTACCGGAAGTGATATTGTCTCACTTCCGGTTTCACGGCATAAGAATATTCAGCTTACAAACAGTGTTGTGTATTTCGTCATCATATACTAACTCTTACATATTGATGTATCATGTGTACTAAGTAAGCAAGTGCTAATATACCTTGAGGTATATTGAAAAACTACCTTAGATCGCCGTAATATTAGCTCTAATCGGCTGATCAAGTGTCATCGTGTATATAGATCATCATAGCAACTGTTGCTATGGTTATAGTCAACAATCATAAATCGTGTTTTAACACTGTGGTAAATCATAGTGCAACACACCTATGTATGTGATAATAAGTGATAAACTTTCTGAGTCACATTCATGCATACATACAAGCATTAATATATGTACATAAATAAATATAAGTTTAGATTTAAATACAAAAAAGTGGTAATTCTTGCTGTGTTTGTTATCAATGAATACAATGATGTAAAATGACTGCAAATATTAAGTGGGCTCTTAACTAGTGGTATACCCACAGAATCTGTTTTGACGATATGTAATTACGTTTTCAAGTGGAAGAATGGGAAGAATGGTAATGTGCTATAATAAATTGGACATAAATCTATTTCGCATTACCCATATGCTGTAAATATTTCAGTACTACAATTCGTCTGTTTGTTTATGACCATGTACAAGTACTGAGCCCAATAGAGATATTCACCTAATTATGCAGTGAACTCTCAAAGAGACATAGTCAGGCTGATACTGGGAAAGGTATATGTGATTATGTCAGTATTCATGTCCACCCTTTAAAGGGACATCACAATTTATCTCACAGAAATGCCTTATCACTTGTGCTAAGACTATGCTTAATGTTGTGTAGGAGTATATCATGATTACATCAGATGTGTATTTCTCCTTATCACGTATATATAGAAAGATAAATAAGGCCAACTTTATAAGTGACCAAGTATGAAACAGATAGAGATAGTCCATCTTGTTATTCCTTCATGTTTTGAGGTAATTTAATGAATCCCGACAATAAGGTCTAAGGTGCATAAATAGGTAATTCTACCTCAGGGGCCAGGCTTCCACAACCCAGGTGGGGGGTGTCCCCTCCATCCGGATGTGTCGTAAGCGACCAGCTGTCATTGTTCATAGGAGCAATGAAGCTGGAAGCTACACGTAGCCACAATGACCCTGGGTTGTACCCCAAGCATGTAGCACTACCTTATGGGATCAGATAAGATTTTTGAAATCTGGGGTGGTATTTAATCCACCTGGATGTATAGTTCCAAGTTTGAAGATCCACTGGGCTTCACGTTTAAGCAATGTCTTGCTCCTATCCCCTCCCCGGACCAATGGGGGTATGTGATCAATGAGGATGTAACGTATGGAAGAAACAGCGTGACCTTGCTTGGCACAATGGCGTGCGACTGGCTGTTCTGAGTCTCCCTGTTTCAGCGCAGATCTTATTGCATGCCTGTGGTTTGCCATTCCTTTACGTAGCGTGCCTGTAGTCTTGCCCACATAAGAGCATGAACATGGGCAGAAGAGGAGGTACACTACGTGTGTAGTGGTGCACGTAATGGAGTGTTTAATCACATACCTCCTATTGGTGTGTGGGTGATGAAAGGTTTTGGTAGTAACCAGGCCATTACACGTTGTACAGCCTAAGCATCTGTAAGATCCTTTGATGTTTATTGTGGCCCCTGTGGTGTAGCTAGATTTCTGATCAGTGCGCATTAAGAGATCCTTGAGGTTAATACCCCTCTTAAAACCCACCATGGGTTGTAACTGACAGGTAAATGTTAATTTTGGATCAGACGCCATGATGGGCCAGTGCTGGTGTAAAATGCGTCCCGTGTTCTTGGTGGTTGGAGTGAATGTAGTAGACATAATTAGTTTATTGCTCGTGTCTCTTTTTAATGTAGGCTTAATCAGTTCATCTTGAGTAAGTGAGGATGCTGTGATCATGTTGTCATGGATAATCGAGGATTTATACCCCCTTTCATATATATATTTGAAATATATATTTTTAGCTTTCCTCCATGGTCTCCTACTCTTAGTCACAACGTACTATATCAGGATCCATTTTGTCATCAAGATGTCAAGTCTCACAACTTGAGGATTGAATGCATAATTTTAAAACAGCAAGTTTTTTCTGATGCTGTTGTAAATACTTTAATCCAAGCCAGGGAGCCTGTCATGAGGAAAATCTATCACAAATTATGGAAATGTTTTCTTTCCTGGTGTCAAAATCAAGGTTTTAATTGGCATTCTTTCATAATTCCTAGAAATTCTCAGTTCTACAAGAAGGTTTAGATAAGGGCTTATCTGCAAGCTCTTTGAAAGGTCAAATTTTCTTTAGAATGTAAGCTCATGAGCCACCTGTCCTGTTGATTATTTTATGCAAAAAATGGTTTACAGTGACTCTAGTCTTCTGTTTTACCCCATAACCGTATATTTAATGTTACAGTGCTGCGTAATATGTTGGTGCCTTTTATAAATAAACGATGATCATGATAATAATAATTTCGCTCTTTTGGTTTTATACCATAAGAACATTTCTAAGCTTTCTGACATTCAGATTTTTTTCAGGCTTTAGTCCTGATAAAACCAGTCATTAAGCCAATTTCTCCCCCTAGGTACCTTTTTAATTTGGTTTTAAGAGTTGTACAGGTTTCTCTGTTTGAGCCTATGCATGTTTTAGACATTCAGCTTCTGTCTTAGCAGGTCCTGCTTCTTTTAGCAATTTCCTCTGCCAGAAGAGTTTTTGAATTTTCTGTTTGTTTTGCGAGCCCCCTTTTTCTGGTTTTCCACCAAGATAAAGCGGTTATAAGAACTACGTTTTATTTTTTTGCCAAAGGTAGTTTCTTTGAACATAATTAATAGGGACATTGTAGTTCTCTCTCTTTGTCCAAATCCTAAAAATTCACATTACAAAATACATAATTTAGATGTAGTTAGAGCTTTAAAGTTGTATCAATGGCTTACAAAGTATTTTAGAATGTGTTCATTCATTTCTCGGTCCATGAAAATGCCAGCAGGCTACTGCCATTATTTTAGCTGACTTACTTGGAGGCAGGAAAGTCTCCCCCCAAGGTGCATTACAGTGCATTCTACCAGATCAGTTTCTACTTCCTGGACATTTAAAATGATGAGGCTTCTCTAGAACAGACTAGCAAGGCCGCAAATTTTATCATTTTGATTTTTATCTTCTTCTGAAGCATCTTTTGGTAGCTGGAAGTTCTCAAATTAGATATTAACCTTTTTCAAAATTGTTTTTTGTCCCACCCAAATTATTTGTGGACTCCACAGCTTGGGTATTAGTTTCCAGAAATAATGGACTTTTACCACCTTATGAAAGAAAATCCACAAGGCCTGCCCACTTAATATAGTAATTTTCTTTTTTCTAGAGGAAGTTCTAGTTTTGCACCTCATTTTTCCTGCTCTGTCTATTCCTACATTTCTGCTTCGCTTTTGCTTTGCTATAGGTAATACTGGCTTATTAGAGAGATGGGAGGGGTTGAGTACTCTTGGGAATCTGCCTCCTCCTAGTGGTCAGGAGTTAAATGCCAGATAGTTGATAGTGGACTCTCGCCACCATGGATATTTATAAATTTGCATAGTAATTAGTACACTGGTGAACACACTGCCATCTATCCATACCTAGAGGTAAAAAGACAACCAAGATTTTCTTTGAAATGCTGTTAATCAAATAGCTGGCTTAGGCGTTTTGCAGTATTTTGAAGGCAACCTAGGTAACAAAATTAGTTTGTTGGCCTCTAGCAAGTGTAAGACAAGTACAATTTTTACACAAAAGGGACAGTAACCACCTTGAGATTTTAATATGTTTAATCATGCATAGTAAAATAACTTTGCAATATGCTTTTGTATATATTTTGCTCCACTTTCATGTAATTTAGCTCTGAAAATGTTCTAATTCTCAGAACTTTGAAATGCATACTGAGTTATCAAGGCTAACCCTGCTACATAAGTATCCCTAATTGGCTTTAGCTTCACTTTATACTTGCATTGGCTCCTCCAAAAAAAGGCAACTGGTGAGTAAGTTTTGATATTGAAAAGCAATTGTAGCAATATGTTAATAAGTTGTTCTATAGCAACACAACAGAAATGTCTTGTTAAACCAGATGTTTAATGTACCTTTAAACATATATACCCTTTCATTAAAGGGACAGTATACACTCAAATTGTTATTGTTTAAAAAGATAGATAATGCCTTTACTACCCATTCCCCAGATTTGCACAACAACATTATTATATTAATATACGTTATAACATTTAAACCTCTAAATTTCTTCCTGTTTCTAAGCCACTACAGACTCTTATCACATGCTTTTTTTATTTGCTTTTCACTACAGAAGACTGCAAATTCATGTGGGTTTGACGACCAGGGTTAACCAACCCTGCACCAGTCACTTGTTTGGTTATGCAAAACTGGGGAATAGGTAATAAAGGGATTATCTATCTTTTAAAACAATAAAAATTATTTCTTTCATGTAATTAGCAAGAGTCCATGAGCTAGTGACGTATGGGATATACATTCCTACCAGGAGGGGCAAAGTTTCCCAAACCTCAAAATGCCTATAAATACACCCCTCACCACACCCACAAATCAGTTTTTACAAACTTTGCCTCCTATGGAGGTGGTGAAGTAAGTTTGTGCTAGATTCTACGTTGATATGCGCTCCGCAGCAGGTTGGAGCCCGGTTTTCCTCTCAGCGTGCAGTGAATGTCAGAGGGATGTGAGGAGAGTATTGCCTATTTGAATTCAATGATCTCCTTCTACGGGGTCTATTTCATAGGTTCTCTGTTATCGGTCGTAGAGATTCATCTCTTACCTCCCTTTTCAGATCGACGATATACTCTTATTTATATACCATTACCTCTGCTGATTTTCGTTTCAGTACTGGTTTGGCTTTCTACAACATGTAGATGAGTGTCCTGGGGTAAGTAAGTCTTATTTTCTGTGACACTCCTAGCTATGGTTGGGCACTTTTTTATAAAGTTCTAAATATATGTATTCAAACATTTATTTGCCTTGACTCAGGATGTTCAACATTCCTTATTTCAGACAGTCCGTTTCACATTTGGGATAATGCATATGAACACAGGTAGCCCTCAGTTTACGCCGGGGTTAGGTTCCAGAAGGAATGGTTGTAAATTGAAACCATTGTAAATTGAAACCCAGTTTATAATGTAAGTCAATGGGAAGTGAGGGAGTTAGGTTCCAGGTCCCTCTCAAAATTGTCATAAGTAACACCTAATACATTATTTTTAAAGCTTTGAAATGAAGACTTTAAATGCTAAACAGCATTATAAACCTAATAAAATAATCACACAACACAGAATATATAAATAAACTAAGTTAAATGAACAAAAAGGATGAGCCTCGTGCACTCATGTTGTTTCACTATTCAGTGTAACAATGAAATCTCATGAGAGTTAAGTCAAATCTCATGAGATCACAGTAAATGAGTTAATGACCTCAGCACTGCTGATGCTGATTGGCTGCTGTTCATTTCTTCTTCTTCATTATTATTTTTTTTTTACCTGCAGCTGGGAGCAGCTGAGTATAACTTTTTACACAGGACTTACTCTGTTTAGCTGAGGAGATTGTGAGGTAAAATATCTTCTTTTTACATAGAGATGCTCAGGTGATATTTTCCTGTCAGCTTTACAGTTATACTGCATCAGTTTCAAGTGATTTAGCATATGAGTATTATGTCCCTTTAATTTTGATGTTGAAAACATGTAAAATGAATAATCACTTTTCCATATACTGCTAGTATGTTAGCTCTGTGGTTAAAGGGACTTGAAACCCACAATTTTTTCTTTCATAACTCAGAGTATACAATTTTAAACACTTTTCCAATTCAACTTTTAATATCTAATTTGCTTAATTTATTTGGTGTCCTTTGTTGAAGAAACAGCAATGCATTACTAGGAGCTACTTAACCCTATGGGTGAGCCAACAACATAAGGTATATATGTGCAGCCACCAATCGTCAGCTCTTGAGCCTACCTAGGTATCATTTTCAACAAAGGATACCAAGAGAACATAACGAATTAGATAATATAAGTAAATTGGAAACTTGTTTAAAATCACATGCTCTATCTGAATCATTAAAGAAATATTTGGGTTTCATATCCCTTTAAAGTACCTGTTATAATCCTGTTTGAATATTTGCTCAGATAATTGAGATCTGTATTAAAGGGACATTGAAAGCTTCTTCTTTTTTATCAAAAAAGATAATTTTAACTGTTACAGTATTTAAGAACCAAGTGTTCCTGTAATGAAAAAAATACTTGCTCTGTTAGTGAACTGTGACACTCTAAACAGCTTCCTGTTAACTTCAAAATAACATAACTTTTTCATGCAAAAATATACTCAAGCATGTTAAAAATATTTTTGCATGCTGCAGCCATACACAAATAAATGTGTGTGTGTGTGTGTGTGTAATAAATATATATATATATATATATATATATATATATATATATATATATATATATATATATATATATATATATATATATATATAAAAATTACTTTACACGAAAATATTATTTTACACAAAAAATATAAACATTAAATTGCAATAATATAGTCCAATAAATTGCAATAATATAGTCCAAAAATGTGCAAGCTTAGAACAATTATGAAAAAAAGTTGTAAATAATGGAGTGAAGGTTCATTTAAATATCCAGTGTAAATATAAATTCAAGGTGTGCTTAACACTTCAAAAGGTGTATAAACTTTACAATCCTAGTGATAATCTTCTGAATTGACTTCTTACAAAAAGTTACTCCAATCTTATGAGGTAAGTGGTGAGCTCAGACCGGCCCTTTAAGAATAGGAGTGGATCTGTGGACTGCTGGTACTTTCTCTTGTTAAGTGTATTCAGTCCACTGGTCATCCATTACTTATGGGATATATATATATTCCCTTCCCAACAGGAAGTTGCAAGAGGATCACCCAAGCAGAGCTGCTATATAGCTCCTCCCCTCACATGTCATATCCAGTCATTCTCTTGCAACTCAACTAGATAGGACGTTGTGAGAGGTCTGTGGTGTTTTTTATACTTGGTTTATTTCTTCAATCAAAAGTTTGTTATTTTAAATGGCACCGGAGCGTGCTGTTTGTTCTCAGGCAGTATTTGGAAGAAGAATCTACTGATCCACTGGCTGTTCTCGCATATTCTGAGCAGTGGGGTAACTTTCAGAAAGGGAATAGCGTGTGGGGAATCCTGCAAACAAGGTATGTGCAGTAAATTATTTTTCTAAGAAAATACTGCTGATACCGATGTAATGTAAGTACAGCCTTAAATGCAGTAGCGACTGGTATCAGGCTGATGAATGTATGTACAATAAGTAATTTTCTAAGGAATGGAATTGACTAAGAAAATACTGTTAATACTGAGGTAATGTATGAGCCTTAACTGCAGTAGAAGCGACTGGTAGCAGGCTTATTAATAACACTGCATAACTTTTAAAGTGCATGTTTAAAACGTTTACTGGCATGTTATTCTTTTTTTGTGAGGTACTTTGGTGATAAATCTTTTGAGGCATGATTTTCCACATGGCTGTCGTTTATTTCTATATAGAAACGATTAACTGAGGTTTCCCACTGCTGTAATATGAGTGGGAGGGGGAGCTTTTTTGCGCAGTAAAAATTCAGACAGTCTTCCTGCTTCTTCCTCCTTGATCCAGGACGTCTCTAGAGAGCTCAGGGGTCTTCAAAATTAATTTTGAGGGAGGTAATCAGTCACAGCAGACCTGTGACAGTGTGTTTGACTGTGATAAAAACGTTAATTGTTAAATTGATTATCCGTTTTTGGGTATTAAGGGGTTAATCATCCATTTGCTAGTGGGTGCAATGCTTTGCTAACTTAATACATTTACTGTGAAAATTTGGTTGCTATAACTGATTTGGTTCATTGTTATTTCAACTGTGACGATTTTTTGTGCTTCTTAAAGGCGCAGTAAACTTATTTAAAAGGATTTTCCAAGCTTGCTAGTCTCATTGCTAGTCTGTTTAAACATGTCTGACACAGATGAATCTGTTTGTTCACTATGTTTGAAGGCCAATGTGGAGCCCCACAGAAATATGTGTACTAAATGTATTGATATCACTTTGAATAAAAGTCAAATTTTATCTGTAAAGAAATTATCACCAGACAACGAGGGGGAAGTTATGCCGACTAACTCTCCTCACGTGTCAGTACCTTCGCCTCCCGCTTAGGAGGCGCGTGATATTGTGGCGCCAAGTACATCAGAGAGGCCCATACAAATCACTTTGCAAGACATGGCTGCTGTTATGACAGAGGTATTATCTAAATTGCCTGAATTAAGAGGCAAGCGTGATAGCTCTGGGTTAAGGACAGAGCGCGCTGATGATGTGAGAGCCATGTCCGATACTGCGTCACAATTTGCAGAACATGAGGACGGAGAGCTTCATTCTGTGGGTGACGGATCTGATCCAGGGAGACTGGATTCAGAGATTTCTAATTTTAAATTTAAGCTTGAGAACCTCCGTGTATTGCTAGGGGAGGTATTAGCGGCTCTGAATGATTGTAACACGGTTGCAATTCCAGAGAAAATATGTAGGTTGGATAGATACTTTGCGGTACCGGTGTGTACTGACGTTTTTCCTATACCTAAAAGGCTTACAGAAATTATTAGCAAGGAGTGGGATAGACCCGGTGTGCCCTTTTCCCCTCCTCCGATATTTAGAAAAATGTTTCCAATAGACGCCACCACACGAGACTTATGGCAGACAGTCCCTAAGGTGGAGGGAGCAGTTTCTACTTTAGCTAAACGTACCACTATCCCGGTGGAGGATAGTTGTGCTTTTTCGGATCCAATGGATAAAAAATTAGTAGGTTACCTTAAGAAAATGTTTGTTCAACAAGGTTTTATCTTACAGCCCCTTGCATGCATTGCGCCTGTCACTGCTGCTGCGGCATTCTGGTTTGAGTCTCTGGAAGAGGCGATTCGCACAGAGCCATTGGATGAGGCTTTGAGCAAAGTTAGAACCCTTAAGCAAGCTAATGCGTTTGTTTCAGATGCCGTAGTACATCTAACCAAACTTACGGCTAAAAATTCCGGATTCGCCATACAGGCGCGCAGATCGCTCTGGCTTAAATCCTGGTCAGCGGATGTAACTTCCAAGTCTAAACTACTTAACATTCCTTTCAAAGGGCAGACCTTATTCGGGCCCGGCTTGAAGGAAATTATTGCTGACATTACGGGAGGTAAGGGCCACGCCCTTCCTCAGGACAGGGCCAAACCAAAGGCCAAACAGTCTAATTTTCGTGCCTTTCGTAACTTCAAGGCAGGAGCAGCATCGACTTCCTCCGCTCCAAAACAGGAAGGAACTACTGCTTGTTACAGACAAGGTTGGAAAGACAACCAGTCATGGAACAAGGGCAAGCAGGCCAGAAAGCCTACTCCCGCCACTAAGACAGCATGAAGTCAGGGCCCCCTATCCAGAGACGGATTTAGTGGGGGGCAGACTTTCTCTCTTTGCCCAGGCTTGGGCAAGAGATGTGCAGGATCCCTGGACGTTAAAGATTATATCTCAGGGATACCTTCTGGATTTCAAATCCTCTCCTCCACAAGGGAGGTTCCATCTTTCGAGGTTATCGACAAACCTAGTAAAGAGAGAGGCATTTCTACAATGTGTCCAAGACCTCTTAATCATGGGGGTGATCCACTCAGTTCCGCGATCGGAACAGGGACAAGGATTTTACTCAAATCTATTTGTGGTTCCCAAAAAAGAGGGAACCTTCAGACCAATCTTGGACTTAAAGATCTTAAACAAATTCCTAAGGGTACCATCGTTCAAGATGGAAACCATTCAAACCATCCTACCCATGATCCAAGAGGGTCAATATATGACCACGGTGGACTTAAAGGATGCTTACCTTCATATACCGATTCACAAAGATCATTATCGGTACCTGAGGTTTGCCTTTCTAGACAGGCATTACCAGTTTGTGGCTCTTCCCTTCGGGTTAGCCACGGCCCCGAGAATTTTTACGAAGGTTCTGGGCTCTCTTCTGGCGGTACTAAGACCACGAGGCATAGCGGTGGCTCCGTACCTAGACATTCTGATACAAGCGTCAAGTTTTCAGAATGCAAAGTCTCATACAGAGATAGTTCTAGCATTTCTGAGGTCGCATGGGTCGAAAGTGAACGTGGAAAAGAGTTCTCTGTTACCACTCACACGGGTTCCTTTTCTAGGGACTCTTATAGATTCTGTAGAGATGAAGATTTACCTGACGGAGTCCAGGTTATCAAAGATTCTCAATGCTTGCCGTGTCCTTCATTCCATTCCAAGCCCATCGGTAGCTCAGTGCATGGAGGTAATCGGCTTAATGGTAGCGGCAATGGACATAGTGCCATTTGCGCGCCTGCATCTCAGACCGCTGCAAGTATGCATGCTCAGTCAATGGAACGGGGATTACTCAGATCTGTCCCCTTTGCTAAATCTGGACCAGGAGACCAGAGATTTGCTTCTCTGGTGGTTGTCACCGGTTCATCTGTCCAAAGGAATGACCTTTCGCAGGCCAGATTGGACGATTGTAACAACGGATGCCAGCCTTCTAGGCTGGGGAGCAGTCTGGAATTCCCTGAAGGCTTAGGGATCGTGGACTCAGGAGGAGAAACTCCTCCCAATAAACATTCTAGAATTAAGAGCAATATTCAATGCTCTTCTGGCTTGGCCTCAGTTAGCAACACTGAGGTTCATCAGATTTCAGTCGGACAATATCACGACTGTGGCTTACATCAATCATCAAGGGGGGGAACCAGGAGTTCCCTAGCGATGTTGGAAGTCTCGAAGATAATTCGCTGGGCAGAGTCTCACTCTTGCCACCTGTCAGCGATTCACATCCCAGGCGTAGAGAACTGGGAGGCGGATTTCCTAAGTCGCCAGACTTTTCATCCGGGAGAATGGGAACTTCACCCGGAGGTATTTGCTCAACTGATTCATCGTTGGGGCAAACCGGATCTGGATCTCATGGCATCTCGCCAGAACGCAAAGCTTCCTTGTTACGGATCCAGGTCCAGGGACCCGGGAGCGGTGCTGGTAGATGCATTAGCAGCCCCTTGGGTTTTCAACATAGCTTATGTGTTTCCACCATTTCCGTTGCTACCTCGGCTGATTGCCAGGATCAAACAGGAGAGGGCATCGGTAATTCTGATAGCGCCTGCGTGGCCACGCAGGACCTGGTATGCAGACCTAGTGGACATGTCGTCCTGTCTACCATGGTCTCTTCCTCTGAGGCAGGACCTTCTAATTCAGGGTCCTTTCAACCATTCAAACCTAATTTCTCTGAGGCTGACTGCCTGGAAATTGAACGCTTGATTCTATCAAAGCGTGGGTTTTCGGATTCGGTTATTGATACATTAATACAGGCTCGGAAACCTGTGACAAGAAAAATTTACCATAAGATATGGCGTAAATATTTATATTGGTGCGAATCCAAGAGTTACTCATGGAGTAAGGTTAGGATTCCTAGGATATTAGCTTTTCTATAAGAGGGTTTAGAAAAGGGTTTATCCGCTAGTTCGCTAAAGGGACAGATTTCAGCTCTGTCTATTCTTTTACACAAACGTCTGGCAGAGCATACAGACGTCCAGGCCTTTTGTCAGGCTTTGGCTAGAATTAAGCCTGTGTTTAAAGCTGTTGCTCCTCCGTGGAGCTTAAACTTGGTTCTTAAAGTTCTTCAGGGTGTTCCGTTTGAACCCCTTCATTCCATTGATATTAAGCTTTTATCTTGGAAAGTTTTGTTTTTGATGGCTATTTCCTCGGCTCGAAGAATCTCTGAGTTATCTGCCTTACATTGTGATTCTCCTTATCTGATCTTTCATTCAGATAAGGTAGTTCTGCGTACTAAACCTGGGTTTTTACCTAAGGTTGTTTCTAACAGGAATATCAATCAAGAGATTGTTGTTCCATCATTATGTCCTAATCCTTCTTCAAAGAAGGAACGTCTTATGCATAATCTAGACGTGGTCCGTGCTCTGAAGTTCTACTTACAGGCAACTAAAGATTTTAGACAAACTTCTTCTCTGTTTGTCGTTTACTCTGGACAGAGGAGAGGTCAAAAGGCTTCGGCTACCTCTCTTTTTGGCTTCGTAGCATAATACGTTTAGCCTATGAGACTGCTGGACAGCAGCCTCCTGAAAGAAATACAGCTCATTCCACTAGAGCTGTGGCTTCCACCTGGGCCTTTAAGAATGAGGCCTCTGTTGAACAGATTTGCAAGGCTGCAACTTGGTCTTCTCTTCATACTTTTTCCAAATTTTACAAATTTGACACTTTCGCTTCTTCGGAGGCTGGTTTTGGGAGAAAGGTTCTACAGGCAGTGGTTCCTTCTGTTTAATGTTCCTGCCTTGTCCCTCCCATCATCCGTGTACTTAGCTTTGGTATTGGTATCCCATAAGTAATGGATGACCCGTGGACTGAACACACTTAACAAGAGAAAAGATAATTTATGCTTACCTAATAAATTTATTTCTCTTGTAGTGTGTTCAGTCCACGGCCCGCCCTGTCTTTTTCAGGCAGGTTCTAAATTTTAAAATTATAACTCCAGTCACCACTGCACCTTATAGTTTCTCCTTTCTCGTCTTGTTTCGGTCGAATGACTGGATATGACATGTGAGGGGAGGAGCTATATAGCAGCTCTGCTTGGGTGATCCTCTTGCAACTTCCTGTTGGGAAGGAGAATATATCCCATAAGTAATGGATGACCCATGGACTGAACACACTACAAGAGAAATAAATTTATCAGGTAAGCATAAATTATGTTTTCCAATTTTACTTCTATTATCAAATTTGCTTCGTTCCCATGATATTCTTTGTTAAAGAGATACCTAGGTAGGCATCTGGAGCACTACATGGCAGGATATAGTGCAGCCATCTAGTGTTATTGCAAATGGATAACATTCTTGCAAACTGCTGCTATATAGTGCTCCAGAAATGGGCTGGCTCCTAATCATACACCCAGTCGCCCCTGCTTATCAACATAAGATGCAAAGAGAACAAAGAATATTGATAATAGAAGCAAATTAGAATGTTGTTTACAATTGCATGCTATATCTGAATCACAAAAAAACCAGTTTGGGTTTCATATGCCTTTAGGGTTGCCACCTCGGCCATGTTTTCCTGGACACTTATGAGTTACACATGCTGCAGGGCGTGCAGAGGGGAACATGCATTGTGCTGCTGGACACCATTATTCCTGTTCCTCCCTGCACACCCTTCAGCATGTGTAACTCATAAGTGTCCAGGAAAACATGGCCGAGGTGGCAACCCTATACCCCTTTAATGTAGCTAGGTAATGAATTGACAAGGAGTACTAACTTTTTAAGATTTTATCTTGAGAAATTATACAGTTATTGAGAATTTATGACTTTTGTTAATTTTGGTGCTAATTGAGGACCTTTTGATTATACATTTCAGGAACTTTTATTGTCTCTGGAATATTGGGAATAACAAACTTAAAGTGAATGTAAATTTTGATGCTAAAGTGCCCGGTTTTTAAAAATTTGATTAAAAACAGGGGCACTTTAATTCATCAAAAGTTTCATTTCACTCCTGTTGTGAAAAAAAACCTTACCTTTTAATCTTCACAGCAGCTCCAGCTTCCTCCACCGGTTTCAAAGCCTCTTCCTGGGTCTAAAATGAGGCATCCGGCTTCTTCCAATCACAGCAGTGAATCAGACACTGAATCCCCCGGGGGGGAAGCTGTGATTGGAGGATGACCTATCAATCATTTCTGACATCAGAAATAGCTTGAGAGACCGGAGGAAGCTGGAGCTGCTGTGAAGTTTAAAAGGTAAGGTTTTTTTCACAACAGGAGTGAAATGTAAATTTTGATGAATTAAAGTACCCCTGTTTTTTTACATTCACTTTAATTGACTGGTCATGTGTTGCCCTTTGTTTTTAATTAATGACTCATTACCCTTATGTTCAACACACACAAAAATTCTAACAAAACAAAAACATCACTGAGTTGGTACTAGATTCATATGAAATAGAGGAAAAGATTAAAGTCTTATTTTGATGTAAAAAAAAGGGGAACATAAGCTTGCTGCAGCAGTTCATTGGCATTACATGTGCATACAAAATTTTCCCTTTTAAATAAGTAATTGTTAACAACGAAATAGCTTTGTGATCCTCTGTGTCAAATAACTCTGTTTTGATTATTCTGCATAAATCTCCATATATAATTCAAGCCAGACTCCTACAATATGCAGCTTCTTTTTCCCTGCATGTTCTCTCTGGCACCAAAGAAGGATCTAAATGTGTGAAATTCTAGTCTGTAGTTTTGTATTTAAACAGTGGTTGGCTGGGCACCATTCTCTGACACTGTAAGGCAGGAACCTTGGTACACATGATTACACCCTGGTAGACACCCTGGCCGAGAATCTGTGAGTA
>NC_069503.1:967822728-967825228 GCF_027579735.1 Bombina bombina
CAGTGCAACCAGAGCAAAGTGCTTTTTGAAGGGAACAACCAAATATGGAGTAGCGCTGCAAAGCAGCAGTGCATTTATTGTTGACTGGCTCTCAGGTATTTTTTCAACTTCTCACCCAACCTTTCACCGTCTGCAAAGCTGTGACTTCTGAATGTAAGATGTTCTTGTGAGCAATGTACCTTTTTTATAACTACACTGGTGATTTAGTGTAACTACCTAATTTAAAATTTTATTTTATTTTAAAATGACCTGCAGAAAAATGTTCACTAAAAAAATTTAATTGCAGAAAGTGAAGAAAAGTTCTGCCTCTGGGTTAGCAATCTTTCTGTGAAAAAGAACAGAAAGAGCAGAGATTTGTCCTTTCAAGGAACTTGCAGACAACCCTTTATCCAAACCATCCTGAAGAATCTGTAAAATTCTTGGAATTCTAAAAGAATGCCAGGAAAAATGATGAAAAAGACACCAAGAAATATGTCTTCCAGACTCTATAATATATCTCCCTAGATACAGATTTACGAGCCTGTAACATAGTATTAATCACAGAGTCAGAGAAACCTCTTTGACTAAGAATCAAGCGTTCAATCTCCATACCTTTAAATTTAAGGATTTGAGATCCTGATGGAAAAAAGGACCTTGAGACAGAAGGTCTGGTCTTAACGGAAGAGTCCACGGTTGGCAAGAAGCCATCCGGACAAGATCCGCATACCAAAACCTGTGAGGCCATGCTGTAGCTACCAGCAGAACAAACAAGCATTCCTTCAGAATTTTGGAGATCACTCTTGGAAGAAGAACTAGAGGCGGAAAGATATAGGCAGGATGATACTTCCAAGGAAGTGACAATGCATCCACTGCTTCCGCTTGAGGATCCCTGGATCTGGACAGATACCTGGGAAGTTTCTTGTTTAGATGAGAGGCCATCAGATCTATTTCTGGAAGCCCCCACATTTGAACAATCTGAAGAAATACCTCTGGGTGAATAGACCATTCGCCCGGATGCAACGTTTGGCGACTGAGATAATCCGCTTCCCAATTGTCTATACCTGGGATATGAACCGCAGAAACTAGACAGGAGCTGGATTCCACCCAAACCAGAATTCGAGATACTTCTTTCATAGCTAGAGGACTGTGAGTCCCTCCTTGATGATTGATGTATGCTACAGTTGTGACATTGTCTGTCTGAAAACAAATGAACGATTCTCTCTTCAGAAGAGGCCAAGACTGAAGAGCTCTGAAAATTGCACGGAGTTCCAAAATATTGATTGGTAATCTCACCTCCTGAGATTCCCAAACCCCTTGTGCCGTCAGAGACCCCCACACAGCTCTCCAAGCTGTAACACTTGCATCTGTTGAAATTACAGTCCAGGTCGGAAGAACAAAAGAAGCCCCCTGAATTAAACAATGATGATCTGTCCACCACGTCAGAGAGTGTCGTACAATCGGTTTTAAAGATATTAATTGAGATATCTTTGTGTAATCCCTGCACCATTGGTTCAGCATACAGAGCTGAAGAGGTCGCATGTGAAAACGAGCAAAGGGGATCGCGTCCGATGCAGCAGTCATAAGACCTAGAATTTCCATGCATAAGGCTACCGAAGGGAATGATTGTGACTGAAGGTTTCGACAAGCTGATATCAATTTTAGACGTCTCTTGTCTGTCAAAGATAGAGTCATGGACATTGAATCTATCTGGAAACCCAAAAAGGTTACCCTTGTCTGAGGAATCAATGAACTTTTTAGTAAATTGATCCTCCAACCATGATCTTGAAGAAACAACACAAGTCGATTCGTATCAGATTCTGCTAAATGTAAAGACTGAGCAAGTACCAAGATATCGTCCAAATAAGGAAATACCACAATACCCTGTTCTCTGATTACAGACAGTCTGGATAGTCCTTACAGTTACCATTTTGAATGTTGGTATCCTTACATAACGATTCAATATCTTTAGATCCAGAACTGGTCTGAAGGAATTCTCCTTCTTTGGTACAATGAAGAGATTTGAATAAAACCCCAGCCCCCGTTCCAGAACTGGAACTGGCATAATTACTCTAGCCAACTCTAGATCTGAAACACATTTCAGAAATGCTTGAGCCTTCGCTGGATTTACTGGGACACGGGAAAGAAAAAATCTCTTTGCAGGAGGTCTTATTTTGAAGCCAATTCTGTACCCTTTTGAAACAATGTTCTGAATCCAAAGATTGTGAACGGATTTGATCCAAATTTCTTTGAAAAAACGTAATCTGCCCCCTACCAGCTGAGCTGGAATGAGGGCCGCACCTTCATGTGGACTTAGAAGCTGGCTTTGATTTTCTAGAAGGCTTGGATTTATTCCAGACTGGAGATGGTTTCCAAACTGATACCGCTCCTGAGGATGAAGGATCAGGTTTCTGTTCCTTGTGACGAAAGGAACGAAAACGATTATTAGACCTGAATTTACCTTTAGATTTTTTATCCTGTGGTAAAAAAGTTCCTTTCCCTCCAGTAACAGTTGAAATAATAG
>NC_069503.1:967830228-967835228 GCF_027579735.1 Bombina bombina
ATCTCCCTGATGCTATTTCTGAAGTAATTTCCAGGGAATGGAATAATTTGGGTAATTTATTTACTCCTTCTAGACGTTTAAGCAAATTATATCCTGTGCCATCTGACAGATTAGTTTTTGGGACAAAAATCCCTAAGGTTATGGGGCTGTCTCTTCTCCTGCTAATGTACTACTATTCCTACGGCAGATAGTACTTCATTTAAGGATCCTTTAGATAGGAAAATTGAATCCTTTCTAAGAAAAGCTTACTTATGTTCAGGTAATCTTCTTAGACCTGCTATATTTTTAGCGGATGTTGCTGCAGCTTCAACTTTTTGGTTAGAAGCTTTAGCGCAACAAGTAACAGATCATAATTTTATAGCATTATTATTATTCTATAACATGCTAATAATTTTATTGGTGATACCATCTTTTGATATCATTTGAGTTGTTGTCAGGTATATGTCTCTAGCTATTTTAGCTAGAAAAGCTTTATGGATTAAACTTGGAATGCTGACATGTCTTCTAAGTCAACTTTGCTTTCCCTTTCTTTCCAGGGTAAATAATCATTTTCGTTCCTTTCCTCACAACAAGGAACAAAAGCCTGATCCTTCATCCTCAGGAGCGGTATCAGTTTGGAAACTATTTCCAGTTTGGAATATATCCAAGCCTTATAGAAACCTATAGCCAGCTCCTAAATACCTATGAAGGTGCGGCCCTTATTCCAGCTCAGCTGGTATGGGGCAGATTACGTTTTCTTCAAAGAAATTTGGATCAATTCCGTTCTTAATCTCTGGTTTCAGAAACATTGTTTCAGAAAGGTACAGAATTGGCTTCAAGTTAAGGCCTCCTGCTAAGAGATTCTTTTCTTTCCCGTGTCCCAGTTAACACAGCAAAGGCTCAGCATTTCTGAAATGTGTTTCAGATCTAGAGTTGGCTGGAGTATTTATGCCAGTTCCAGTTCTGGAACAGGGGCTGGGGTTTTATTTTATCTCTTCATTGTACCAAAGAAGGTCAATTCCTTCAGACCAGTTCCGGATCTATCATTATTGAATCGTTATGTTAGGATACCAACATTCAAGATGGTTACTGTAGGACTATCCTGCCTTTTGTTTAGCAAGGGCATTATATGTCTACAATAGATTTACAGGATGTGTATCTGCATATTCCGATTCATCCAGATCACTTTTAGTGTCTGAGATTCTCTTTTTAGACAAGCATTACCAGTTTTGTGGCTCTACCGTTTGGCCTAGCCTCAGTTCCAAGAATTTTTTTCAAAGGTTCTCGGTGCCCTTCTTTCTGTAATCAGAGAACAGGGTTTTGGTATTTCCTTATTTGGACGATATCTTGGTACTTGCTCAGTCTTCTCATTTTCGAAGAATCTCATACGAATCGACTTGTGGTGTTTCTTCAAGTTCATGGTTGGAGGATCAATTTACCAATCAGTTCATTGATTCCTCAGACAAGGGTAACCTTTTTAGGTTTCTAGATAAATTCAGTGTCTATGACTCTGTCCTTGTCAGACAAGAGAAGTTTAACATTGATATCAGCTTGTCAAAACCTTCAGTCACAATCATTCCCTTTGGTAGCCTTATGCATGGAAATGTTGGGTCTTAGGACTGCCGCATCAGATGCGATCTCCTTTGCTCGTTTTCACATGCGACCTCTTCAGCTCTGTATGCTGAACCAATGGTGCAGGGATTACTCAAAGATATCTCAATTAATATCTTTAAACCGATTTTACGACACTCTCTGACATGGTGGACAGATCACCATCGTTTAGTTCAGGGGGCTTCTTTGTTCTCCCGTCCTGGACTATAATCTCAACAGATGCAAGTCTTACAGGTTGGGGAGCTGTGTGGGGGTATCTGACGGCACAAGGGGTTTGGGAATCTCAGGAGGTGAGATTTCCGATCAATATTTTGGAACTCCGTGCAATTTTCAGAGCTCTTCAGTCTTGACCTCTTCTGAAGAGAGAGTTGTTCATTTGTTTTCAGATAGACAATGTCACAACTGTGGCATACATCAATCATCAAGGAGGGACTCACAGTCCTCTGGCTATGATAGAAGTATCTCGAATTTTGGTTTGGGTGGAATCCAGCTCCTGTCTAATCTCTGCGGTTCATATCCCAGGTATGGACAATTGGAAAGCGGATTATCTCAGTCGCCAAACGTTGCATCCGGGCGAATGGTCTCTTCACCCAGAGGTATTTCTTCAGATTGTTCAAATGTGGGAACTTCCAGAAATAGATCTGATGGCTTCTCATCTAAACAAGAAACTTCCCAGGTATCTGTCCAGATCCCGGGATCCTCAGGCGGAGGCAGTGGATGCATTATCACTTCCTTGGAAGTATCATCCTGCCTATATCTTTCCGCCTCTAGTTCTTCTTCCAAGAGTAATCTCCAAGATTCTGAAGGAATGCTCGTTTGTTCTGCTGGTAGCTCCGGCATGGCCTCACAGGTTTTGGTATGCGGATCTTGTCCGGATGGCCTCTTGCCAACCGTGGACTCTTCCGTTAAGACCAGACCTTTTGTCTCAAGGTCCTTTTTTCCATCAGGATCTGAAATCCTTAAATTTAAAGGTATGGAGATTGAACGCTTGATTCTTGGTCAAAGAGGTTTCTCTGACTCTGTGATTAATACTATGTTACAGGCTCGTAAATCTGTATCCAGAGAGATATATTATAGAGTCTGGAAGACTTATATTTCTTGGTGTCTTTCTCATCATTTTTCTTGGCATTCTTTTAGAATACCGAGAATATTTCAGTTTCTTCAGGATGGTTTAGATAAGGGTTTGTCCGCAAGTTCCTTGAAAGGTCAAATCTCTGCTCTTTCTGTTCTTTTTCACAGAAAGATTGCTATTCTTCCTGATATTCATTGTTTTGTACAAGCTTTGGTTCGTATAAAACCTGTCATTAAGTCAATTTCTCCTCCTTGGAGTTTGAATTTGGTTCTGGGGGCTCTTCAAGCTCCTCCATTTGAACCTATGCATTCATTGGATATTAAATTACTTTCTTGGAAAGTTTTGTTCCTTTTGGCCATCTCTTCTGCCAGAAGAGTTTCTGAATTATCTGTTTTTTCTTGTGAGTCTCCTTTTCTGATTTTTCATCAGGATAAGGCGGTGTTGCGAACTTCTTTTGAATTTTTACCTAAGTTGTGAATTCCAACAACATTAGTAGAGACATTGTGGTTCCTTCATTATGTCCTAATCCTAAGAATTCTAAGGAGAAATCGTTGCATTCTTTGGATGTTATTAGAGCTTTGAAATATTATGTTGAAGCTACTAAGTCTTTCCCGAAAGACTTCTAGTTTATTTGTTATCTTTTCCGGTTTTAGAAAGGCCAGAAAACTTCTGCCATTTCTTTGGCATCTTGGTTGAAATCTTTAATTCATCTTGCCTATGTTGAGTCGGGTAAGACTCCGCCTCATAGGATTACAGCTCATTCTACTAGGTCAGTTTCTACTTCCTGGGCGTTTAGGAATGAAGCTTCGGTTGATCAGATTTGCAAAGCGGCAACTTGGTCCTCTTTGCATACTTTTACCAAATTCTACCATTTTGTTGTATTTTCTTCTTCTGAAGCAGTTTTTGGTAGAAAAGTACTTCAGGCAGCGGTTTCAGTTTGAATCTTCTGCTTCTGTTTTTCATTAAACTTTATTTTGGGTGTGGATTATTTTCAGCAGGAATTGGCTGTCTTTATTTTATCCCTCCCTCTCTAGTGTCTCTTGTGTGGAAAGATCCACATCTTGGGTAGTCATTATCCCATACGTCACTAGCTCATGGACTCTTGCTAATTACATGAAAGAAAACATAATTTATGTAAGAACTTACCTGATAAATTCATTTCTTTCATATTAGCAAGAGTCCATGAGGCCCGCCCTTTTTTTGTGGTGGTTATGATTTTTTTGTATAAAGCACAATTATTCCAATTCCTTATTTTATATGCTTTCGCACTTTTTTCTTATCACCCCACTTCTTGGCTATTCGTTAAACTGAATTGTGGGTGTGGTGAGGGGTGTATTTATAGGCATTTTAAGGTTTGGGAAACTTTGCCCCTCCTGGTAGGAATGTATATCCCATACGTCACTAGCTCATGGACTCTTGCTAATATGAAAGAAATGAATTTATCAGGTAAGTTCTTACATAAATTATGTTATATATATATATATATATATATATATATATATATATATATAGAGATAGAGATATATGTGTGTATATATATGTGTATATACAGGGAGTGCAGAATTATTAGGCAAATGAGTATTTTGACCACATCATCCTCTTTATGCATGTTGTCTTACTCCAAGCTGTATAGGCTCGAAAGCCTACTGCCAATTAAGCATATTAGGTGATGTGCATCTCTGTAATGAGAAGGGGTGTGGTCTAATGACATCAACACCCTATATCAGGTGTGCATAATTATTAGGCAACTTCCTTTGGCAAAATGGGTCAAAAGAAGGACTTGACAGGCTCAGAAAAGTCAAAAATAGTGAGATATCTTGCAGAGGGATGCAGCACTCTTAAAATTGCAAAGCTTCTGAAGCGTGATCATCGAACAATCAAGCGTTTCATTCAAAATAGTCAACAGGGTTGCAAGAAGCGGGTGGAAAAACCAAGGCGCAAAATAACTGCCCATGAACTGAGAAAAGTCAAGCGTGCAGCTGCCAAGATGCCACTTGCCACCAGTTTGGCCATATTTCAGAGCTGCAACATCACTGGAGTGCCCAAAAGCACAAGGTGTGCAATACTCAGAGACATGGCCAAGGTAAGAAAGGCTGAAAGACGACCACCACTGAACAAGACACACAAACTGAAACGTCAAGACTGATTTTTCTAAGGTTTTATGGACTGATGAAATGAGAGTGAGTCTTGATGGGCCAGATGGATGGGCCCATGGCTGGATTGGTAAAGGGCAGAGAGCTCCAGTCTGACTCAGACGCCAGCAAGGTGGAGGTGGAGTACTGGTTTGGGCTGGTATCATCAAAGATGAGCTTCTGGGGCCTTTTCGGGTTGAGGATGG
>NC_069503.1:967837728-967915228 GCF_027579735.1 Bombina bombina
TATATATATATATATATATATATATATATATATATATATATATATATATATATATATATATATATATATATATATTGCACCGAAATGTCGGCCGCAGAAAGTGTCGGCCGAAAATGGCATTCTTGGTTTTCGGATTTTTTACCTTTTTATTTTCGGTAAAATTTATTGTGTAGCATATTTCAAATTTGATGCCAGCCTAGAGCTGCTGTTTGAGTTCATTACTTGACTTACTCTTTTGCATATAATACTTTTATAGGACTATACTTTATTTTGAAAATTGGTAAAAAAACCAAAATGGTTAAATCTGATTATGTTACACAGAACTAAATAAAGAATAATACTAGTGATGCACCAAAATTTGGGCCGCCGAAAATGTGCAACTCAAATTTCGGCCCAAAGAGGAACAAAATGGCTAAAAATGTACAGCCCTCCCCTGTTCTATTGAGTTACATGACTATCCTTAGCATAAGGTGAACAGCACTGGCATAGTACACAGCGCACACACATAAGTATCATGACATGATGATATTTGAAACCAGCAGTGCCCTTTTTTTTTTTTTTAGGAAAAGTTCTGAATACAGTATTCAAAGGAGGATACGTAACATGTTTATAAACACTTGATATTCTCAGACACAGCCCTAAGCACACACAGTGAATATTTATAAGCCTTATATACAGTGCTCATACATCAGCCTCATGTGCGAAGACATTCTATTTGCCTGAGGCAAACATGCGTGCACACTATATATGCATAAGCCCCAAGCTCGCACACAGTTGGCACAAATTAGCACCCACCAGACACTGTATACAAAAGAGCACAGTAACTTTCTATAACCACCTTGCACGTAAGGTCGTAGCTAAGTCCAGTGGCCCTGGTGACAGGCAGACTCCATTTGGGGCGCTGGACATATAATCTGACGGGTGAATGTGAGACCCGAACTAGGCGGAGATACGATGAAAGACGATCAGGTGCAGCCATGTCCATCGCACAGATAACTAAACCCAAAAACAATACACGTCCACCTGGTATTGTTGTCTGGCTATAACCACGCTCTCCCTTGTAGAACTCCACCAGTTTCACTGCAGATCACGCCCTACGGTACAAGTGACCACGCCCATTTGTTGGAGCTTTCCCGTCTACAAGCTCAGCTACACACACACACTGTAGTTAAAAAAGAAAAAAAAACAATTTCGGTTTCGTTTCGGTTTTCGGCCAAGGGCATCCTGAATTTTCGGTATCGGTTTCGGTCCAGAATTTTCATTTCGGTGCATCCCTAATATATATATATAGATATATATATATAGATATGTGTATGTATATATATATATATATATATATATATATATATATATATACACACACACACTGTCAGTGTTCAGGGCTAAACAGTTGCTTAGGGTGTGTACCCGTTCCAGTCTTAGAGTGTGGTCCATTCCTGTGTTTTGTATTTACTCCGAGGAGATTACAAAAGCCTGTGTCACCCTAGGAGGTTCCCAGTTGTTTTGTTTGGAATTGTGTGGGTGCTGGTTAGGGTCCCAGGAAGGGAGAGACCTTGATGTGGTCCTGGACACAGATTCGGATTGTCAGAGTAACATGTTCCGAAACAGTAAATATTATTGAGATGGTCTTGACAAAGGCTAAATAAATAAGCCAAAACGTTGACTTTGTTATGGATGAATTTTTTCATATGCTGAATTAATATGCGTTGGATAAGGTAAATTCTGTGAGTACCCTAATGTCTGGATTATTGTGTTGAAACTTGGGAGAAGACACCCGGCCTTGGAGAACTAATACAGGTAGGAGTGAGTGCATGGAGGCTGCAAAATATATATTTCTTTCATGTAATTAGCAAGAGTCCATGAGCTAGTGACGTATGGGATATACATTCCTACACGGAGGGGCAAAGTTTCCCAAACCTTAAAATGCCTATAAATACACCCCTCACCACACCCACAGTTCAGTTTTACAAACTTTGCCTCCCATGGAGGTGGTGAAGTAAGTTTGTTCTAGATTCTACGTTGATATGCGCTTCGCAGCAGGTTGAAGCCCGGTTTTCCTCTCAGAGTGCAGTGAATGTCAGAGGGATGTGAAGAGAGTATTGCCTATTTGAATACCATGGTCTTCCTCTACAGGATCTATTTCATAGGTTCTCTGTTATCGGTCGTAGAGATTTCTTCTCCTAACTCCCTTTTCAGATCGACGATATACTCTTATATACCATTACCTCTACTTATTCTCGTTTCAGTACTGGTTTGGCTATCTACTATATGTAGATGAGTGTCCTGGGGTAAGTAAGTCTTATTTTTGGTGACACTCTAAGCTATGGTTGGACACTTTATATGTAAAGTTCTAAATATATGTCTTTAAACTTATATTTGCCATGATTCAGGATAATCAGTATTCCTTCATTCAGACTGTCAGTTTCATTATTTGGGATAATGCATATGAATATATATTTCTTCTTACCTTGAAAAATTTTCAATTGACTATTTTTTCCTGCGGGCTGTTAGGCTCGCAGGGGCAGAAAATGGTTCATTTTATTGCGTCATTTTTGGCGCAAAATTTGGTCACTTCAGACTTTTTTTGCGCAAAAAAATGTGGGCGTCGGTTTCGGCGTCAGGAGATGTGACGTCATTTTTGGCGCCAAAAGATATGGGCGTTGTATTTGGCCCCAATAATGTGGGTTACATTATTTTAGTCTCATATTTTTTGCTGCTTCTGGTTGCTAGAGGCTTATTTATTTTGCATTTTTTCTCCCTTTCCTGAAACTGTCATTTAAGGATTTTGACAATTTTGCTTTATATGTTGTTTTTTTCTATTACATATTGCAAGATATCTCGTATTCTGTTCCTGAATCAAAACATGCTAACGGATTCCTGTTGACTGATATCAGTCCTACCAAAGCTAAGTTCATTTATTTTAATATTATGAATGTTTATCTTTAGCTATGGTTTGTAATAAGTTATCATGATAAACTTTTACATGCAGAATCTATTAATATTTATGCTTCATATATTGCTATTCTTTTTACATCTTATGTATAAGATATACTTAAATATTTATAAGAATATTTTTCTGATTCTATGTTAAAGGCTTTGTCTGACATCGCGCCTTCTAATAAAATTTTTCGGTCTTTTTCAAACTTCTTTAGTTGATGAAGTTTCAAATGACCAACAACATACTGAATTATCCTTCTCTGATGGTGTTTTTTTCTCATTCAGAATTTTCTTCATCAGATTTTGACACTAACAAATCTACTTTTTTATTATTAGAGTACATTTGTCCTTTGTTGAAAAGGTGTTGATTATTTTGGATATTGAGGTAACTAGTTCTTTTTCAAGACTAGCTAACATTTTATTTCTGCTTATTTTATCTTCTGTGTTTTCAGAGGTTTTTTTCCAGTTCCTGATTCTAGGGAATGGAATAGGCTGAGAATTTTCTTTTATTCCTTCTTCAAGGGTTTTAAATTATATTCTTTGCCGGCAGTTAATTTCAGTTTTGAGGTTTCCCCAATTTAATGGGGCTATCTCTACTCCTGCTAAATATGCTATTGTTTCTATAGTAAAATAGTATTTACCGTATTGTTCCGCATATAGGCCGCACTTTTTTCCCTTGATTTGTAGCTTTAAATGTGCAGTGCGGCCTATATGTGGGGTGCGGCCTATAATCGGGTGCTTATCGGCAAATTTGTACTTGCGCAGTACAGCTGAACTTCGGTGCACCCTGTGGCCTTATGGGGACTGTAGTCTGCTGGAGTTGGATAGTTTTGCAACATTTTGCAAAGGTAATTGGTTTGGATACTGAGCAGGACGCTCATATGCAGGAGCCGCCACTGTGAAGGTGTGTAATGATGCGGTAATGCTGTGTAATACTGTGCTGAGCACAGTGTAATTTGGAGCTTGGGCTTATGAGGGAGGAAGTGAGTGGAGCACACAATGTCCCATATGAGTCCGTTTTGCTACTGATATTGTCAGGTAAGAAAGTGCTTTTATCCCCATCACATCGTACCTGCTAAAAATGTACCAGTACATACAAAATTATTTAATATGTTAAAATAAAAAAAGGAAAGATGATTTACTCCTTAGTACTGGTAATTTCAAATGTGAAAAAAAGCCTTTATTCAGCCATTACAGCTTTAATGGCTGAATAAAGGTTTTTTTGACATTTGAAATTACTGAGGAGTGCAGCATCTTTCCTTGTTTCTCTTTTTTCTATACTCTTGGGGAAGTGTAAAAGTATCCCCTGGGAGCTGACACCCTGCATTGGGACTCATTGCTTGCACATTGTGTGTGTTTTCTTTAAATTTTTTATTTCTTCAAAATCGCACCCAAACTTTAAGGGTGCGGCCTATAATCAGATGCGGCCTATATGCGGCACAATACGGTATTTTCCTTTTAGATGGTTGTATCTTATTTAAGGAAAATTATTTATTTTCAGGCACTTTTCTTGGACTTGTGATTTATTTGGATGATGTTGCAATTGCTTCATTTTTTGTTTGGATACTTTAAGATCAAGTATCAGATTATGATTTATTTAGCATTATTAAAGGGACAAAATCTACTGCTCATTTGAGGTTGCCGGTGAGGTAGCTCAGTTGGTAAATGCCCTGACTAAAAAAAAAAAAAAAAAAAAAAAAAAAAGCCTGTTTAAAAGATCCAAGGTCACAGGCTCAAATCCCGGCAGGGCCGATTCAGCCCTTCATCCTTCCAAGGTCAATAAAATGAGTACGAACAGACTGGGTGCTGTTGCGTTGTCTTGCATAATAAATAAATGTAAGTCCAGTGTGTTGACTGGTCCTTTAACTTAATTAACATGCTAATAATTTCATTTGTGTCTTCATTTTATTGAATATTTTCGCAAATGAGGTTTAATCTATGTCTTTGGCTGTTTTAGCTAGAAGAATTTTGTGATTTCCAAAAAATCTATATTTCTTTTTTTCCAAGATAATCAATTATTATTTGCATGTATGTGCCGTATTCCAGCCTGGCTGGTTAAGACTTTTTTGGAAATTTGTTTGGTTCTATTAGGTCCAAACTTCTTAGACTTTGGGTACAGAAAAAGATTCAAAGAGTAAAACCATCTGAGAAGTCTTTTTTTCTCTATCGTATTTCAGCTATTCCAGTATGACTAACACCTTACTGAAGTGTGTTTCAAACTTATATGTTTTAGGTACTGGTGAAGCGGGGCTGGTCACCCGTTGGGGCTCAAGCGCTGCTCAGACCTGGAGTCTTCTGGGGTATTTATTCCAGTTCCATTTTTAGGAACTGGGTTTTGGGGTTTTATTCAAAACTATTCATTGTTCCAAAAATAGAAAATCTTTTGAATTGTCATATAAATGTACCATCTTTTAGAATGGTGTTTATATGGTCTATTCTGACTTTTTTGGTCAGTGATGGCATTATTTGTTTACATTAGATACAATAGATGCATATCTTCATTTTCTGTTTTCATTTAGATTTTTATTTTCTGAGATTCTCTTTTGTTGACAAGCATTACCAATTTGTTGCTTTTCCTTCCGGTCTAGTGACAGCTCTAAGAATCTTTCTCCTACATTGGTGTGTCCGGTCCACGGCTTCATCCTTACTTGTGGGAATATTCTCTTCCCCAACAGGAAATGGCAAAGAGAGCACAGCAAAAGCTGCCCATATAGCCCCCCCTCTGGCTCCGCCCCCCAGTCATTCTCTTTGCCGCTCTGAACAAGTAGCATCTCCACGGGGATGGTAAAGAGTATGTGGTGTTAGTTGTAGTTTTATTTCTTCTATCAAGAGTTTGTTATTTTAAAATAGTGCCGGTTTGTACTATTTACTCTACAACAGAAAGTGATGATGGCAGTCTGTTAGACACCTAATCTAGTCAGGAAGGCCCCTTCACTCTGGTATGCAGAGGGAGGAAGCCTCATTTTAGCGCCTTAATTGCACAGTTACTTCTGGAAGCAGTGCATGCAGCTTCATGTGAGAGGATCCTGTGGCCACAAAAACGATTCTAAGAGGCTTATTTCTGTGGTGAATAACCCCCAAGGAAGGTAAAGCCGCAGCAAAAGGCTGTGGCAGGGACTGTAGTGGGTTTAAACTGCTAAATTGAACAATTAGCTCCGGTTTGCTCATTTAAGGGGTTAAAGACTTGAAATTTGGTGTGCAATACTTTCAAAGCATTAAGACACTAGGGTGCAAATTTCGTAAAGATCGGATAATTCCTTCATAGTTTTTCAAACATTCAGAAATAAAGTGTACTTTGTTTATTATTTAAAGAGACAGTAATGGTTTTGTTTAAAAACGTTTTTTTTTCATTAATAGCCTGACTAAGTCTGTTTAACATGTCTGTACCTTCAGATAGATTATGTTCTGTGTGTATGGAGGCCAAGGTGATTCCCCCTTTAAATGTATGTGAAAATTGTGCCATGGCGTCCAAACAACATTTAATAAGGTTGCCCAAGATGATTCTTCAAATGAAGGTAGTGGGGATAGTTCATCATCCTCTCCTTCTGTGTCAACACCAGTTATGCCCGCGCAGGCGACACCTAGTACATCTAGCGCGCCAATGCTTGTTACTATGCAACAATTAACTGCAGTAATGGATAATTCTATAGCAAATCTTTTATCCAAGCTGCCAACACTTCCCAGAAAGCGGGATTGCTCAGTTTTGAATACAGAGGATGAGCAAGTGGGCGCTGATGATAGTTTATCTGTAATACCCTCACACCAGTCTGAATTGGCAGTGAGGGAGGGGCTGTCTGAGGGAGAAATTTCTGATTCAGGGAAAGTTTCTCAGCAGGCAGAACCTGATATCGTGACGTTTAAATTTAAGTTAGAACATCTCCGCGCCCTGCTTAAGGAGATGCTAACTACTCTTGACGATTGCGACTCTTTGGTAATTCCAGAGAAATTGTGCAAAATGGACAAATTCCTTGAGGTCCCTGTGCACGCTGATGCCTTTCCGATACCCAAGAGGGTGGCGGACATAGTGAACAAGGAGTGGGAGAAGCCAGGTATACCTTTCGTCCCACCTCCGATATTTAAGAAAATGTTCCCCATTGTCGACCCCAGAAGGGACGCATGGCAAACAGTTCCTAAGGTTGAAGGAGCAGTTTCTACGTTCGCCAAGCGCAGGACTATTCCCATTGAGGACAGTTGTGCTTTCAAAGATCCTATGGATAAAAAATTGGAAGGATTGCTTAAAAAGATATTTGTTCAGCAAGGTTTCCTTCTTCAGCCAATTTCGTGCATTATTCCTGTCACCACGGCGGCGTCTTTTTGGTTCGAGGAACTAGAAAATTCGCTCAATAAGGAGACTCCATATGAGGAAGTCATGGACAGAATTCACGCACTAAAGTTGGCTAATTCCTTTATTTTAGATGCCGCTTTACAATTGGCGAAATTAGCGGCGAAAAATTCAGGTTTTGCAATTGTGACGCGCAGAGCGCTTTGGCTAAAATCTTGGTCGGCGGATGTGTCATCCAAGACAAAATTGCTTAATATTCCTTTCAAAGGTAAGACCCTTTTTGGGCCAGAATTGAAGGAGATTATTTCAGACATCACTGGGGGAAAGGGCCATGCCCTCCCACAGGATAGGCCTTTCAAGGCTAAGAACAAATCTAATTTTCGTTCCTTTCGCAACTTCAGGAACGGACCGTCTCCTAACTCTGCAGCCTCTAGTCAAGAGGGTAACGCTTCCCAGGCTAAGCCAGCATGGAAACCAATGCAAGGATGGAACAAGGGTAAACAGGCCAAGAAGCCTGGTGCTGCTACCAAGACAGCATGAAGGGGTAGCCCTCGATCCGGGACCGGATCTAGTAGGTGGCAGACTTTCTCTCTTTGCTCAGGCTTGGGCAAGAGATGTTCAGGATCCCTGGGCACTAGAAATAGTCTCTCAGGGTTATCTTCTAGAATTCAAGGAACTTCCTCCAAGGGGAAGGTTCCACATGTCTCGCTTATCTTCAGACCAGATAAAGAGACAGGCATTCTTACATTGCATAGGAGATCTATTAAAGATGGGAGTGATACACCCAGTTCCAACAGCGGAACAAGGTCAGGGGTTTTACTCAAACCTGTTTGTAGTTCCCAAAAAAGAGGGAACTTTCAGACCAATTCTGGATTTAAAAATTCTAAACAAATTCCTCAGAGTTCCATCGTTCAAAATGGAAACCATTCGAACGATTTTACCAACAATCCAGGAGGGTCAATACATGACTACCGTGGATTTAAAGGATGCGTACCTACATATTCCTCTCCACAAAGATCATCGTCGGTTCCTAAGGTTCGCCTTTCTGGACAAACATTACCAGTTCGTGGCTCTTCCGTTCGGTTTAGCCACTGCTCCCAGAATTTTCACAAAGGTGCTAGGGTCCCTTCTAGCGGTTCTAAGACCGAGGGGCATTGCAGTGGCACCTTACCTAGACGACATCCTAATCCAAGCGTCGTCCCTTTCCAGATCAAGGGCTCATACAGACATTGTATTAGCTTTTCTCAGGTCTCACGGGTGGAAGGTGAACATGGAAAAGGATTCCCTGTCCCCGTCTACAAGAGTTCCTTTTCTGGGAACAATAATAGATTCTGTAGAAATGAAGATTTTTCTGACAGAGGTCAGAAAATTAAAGCTTCTAAAGGCTTGTCAAGTTCTTCAATCTATTCCTCAGCCTTCCATAGCTCAGTGCATGGAAGTAATAGGTTTAATGGTTGCAGCAATGGACGTGGTTCCTTTTGCTCAAATTCATCTAAGACCATTGCAACTGTGCATGCTCAGACAGTGGAATGGGGATTATGCAGACTTGTCTCCCCAGATTCAAGTAGACCAGTTAACCAGAGACTCACTCCGTTGGTGGTTGACTCAGGATCACCTGTCTCAGGGAATGAGTTTCCGCAGACCAGAGTGGGTCATTGTCATGACCGACGCCAGTCTATTAGGCTGGGGCGCGGTCTGGGACTCCCTGAAAGCTCAGGGTCTATGGTCTCGGGAAGAGTTTCTTCTCCCGATAAACATCCTGGAACTAAGAGCGATATTCAATGCGCTCCGGGCTTGGCCTCAACTAGCGAAGGCCGGATTCATAAGATTTCAGTCGGACAACATGACGACTGTAGCTTACATCAATCATCAGGGAGGAACAAAGAGTTCCTTGGCGATGAGAGAGGTATCCAAGATCATCAAATGGGCGGAGGATCACTCCTGCCATCTATCTGCAATTCACATCCCAGGAGTAGACAACTGGGAGGCGGATTATTTGAGTCGTCAGACTTTCCATCCGGGGGAGTGGGAACTCCACCCGGAAGTCTTTGCCCAGTTAACTCAATTATGGGGCATTCCAGACATGGATCTGATGGCGTCTCGTCAGAACTTCAAGGTTCCTTGTTACGGGTCCAGATCCAGGGATCCCAAGGCGACACTGGTGGATGCATTAGTGGCGCCTTGGTCGTTCAACCTAGCTTATGTGTTTCCACCGTTTCCTCTCCTTCCCAGGCTTGTAGCCAGGATCAAACAGGAGAAGGCCTCGGTGATTCTGATAGCTCCTGCGTGGCCACGCAGGACTTGGTATGCAGACCTGGTGAATATGTCATCGGCTCCACCATGGAAGCTACCTTTGAGACAGGATCTTCTAGTACAAGGTTCATTCGAACATCCAAATCTAGTCTCTCTGCAGCTGACTGCTTGGAAATTGAACGCTTGATTTTATCTAAGCGTGGGTTTTCAGATTCAGTTATAGATACTCTGGTCCAAGCCAGAAAACCTGTGACTAGGAAAATTTACCATAAAATATGGAAAAAATATATCTGTTGGTGTGAATCCAAGGGATTCTCTTGGAGTAAAATTAAAATTCCTTAGATTCTTTCCTTTCTCCAAGAGGGTTTGGATAAAGGGTTGTCAGCGAGTTCTCTAAAAGGACAGATATCTGCTTTGTCTGTTTTGTTACACAAACGCCTGGCAGCTGTGCCAGATGTACAAGCTTTTGTACAGGCCTTAGTCAGAATCAAGCCTGTTTACAGACCCATGACTCCTCCATGGAGTCTAAATTTAGTTCTTTCAGTTCTTCAAGGGGTTCCGTTTGAACCTCTACATTCCATAGATATTAAGTTACTATCTTGGAAAGTTCTGTTTTTGGTTGCTATTTCTTCTGCTAGAAGAGTTTCTGAATTGTCTGCTTTGCAGTGTGATTCACCCTATCTGGTATTCTATGCAGATAAGGTTGTTTTGCGTACCAAACCTGGTTTTCTTCCAAAAGTGGTTTCCAACAGGAATATTAACCAGGAAATAGTTGTTCCTTCTCTGTGTCCGAATCCAGTTTCGAAGAAGGAACGTTTGTTACACAATTTAGATGTGGTCCGTGCTTTAAAATTCTATTTAGATGCAACAAAGGATTTCAGACAGACTTCATCTTTGTTTGTCGTTTATTCTGGTAAGAGGAGAGGACAGAAAGCTACTGCTACCTCTCTTTCTTTCTTTTTGGCTGAAAAGCATCATCCGATTGGCTTATGAGACTGCCGGACGGCAGCCTCCTGAACGAATTACAGCTCACTCTACTAGAGCTGTGGCTTCCACATGGGCCTTCAAGAACGAGGCTTCTGTTGATCAGATATTTAAGGCGACTTGGTCTTCTCTGCACACTTTTGCCAAATTTTACAAATTCGATACTTATGCTTCTTCGGAGGCTATTTTTGGGAGAAAGGTTTTGCAAGCCGTGGTGCCTTCCGTTTAGGTAACCTCACTTGTTCCCTCCCTTCATCCGTGTCCTAAAGATTTGGTATTTGTTCCCACAAGTAAGGATGAAGCCATGGACCGGACACACCAATGTAGGAGAAAACAGAATTTATGCTTACCTGATAAATTTCTTTCTCCTACGGTGTGTTCGGTCCACGGCCCGCCCTGGCTTTTAGTCAGGTTTCAAAATTTTTCTTTCTATACACTACAGTCACCACGGCACCCTATGGTTTCTCCTTTTTCTCCTAACCGTCGGTCGAATGACTGGGGGGCTATATGGGCAGCTTTTGCTGTGCTCTCTTTGCCATTTCCTGTTGGGGAAGAGAATATTCCCACAAGTAAGGATGAAGCCGTGGACCGGACACACCGTAGGAGAAAGAAATTTATCAGGTAAGCATAAATTCTGTTTTTTAAGGTTCTCAGTGTTCATTATTTGGACGGAATTGTGGTACTAGCTCAGTCTTTTCATTCTGTGGAATCTCATACGATTCAACTTTGTTGTTTCTTCAAGACATGGTTAGAGGATCTTTTTAACAAAAGCTCCTTGATTCCTCACACAAGGGTCACTTTTTAGGTTTCCAGATAGATTGTGTCAATATTTTTGTCTCTAATAGACAATTGACAAGTTTATTGGGTTCCGTTTGTCGGAACTTTCAGTCTCTATTTTTTTCTTCAATTTGCTATATATGCATGGAAGTTTTAGGTTTCATGGCTGCAGCGTTGGATTCGATTCCCTTTGCTCCTTTAGGAAACCTTTCCAGTTTCTTATACTGAACAATGGTGCAGCGATTCTAGGATATCACTTTTTATATCTTTGAATTCTAATGTTTAATTATCTTTGATTTGGTGGTTAAGATCACCATCATTTAGTTCTACAGGTCTCTTCGATTCTTTCAACCTGGACCATGATCTCTATAGATGCAAGTCTTTTAGGTTGGGAGGCTGTCTGGGGATCTCTGTCAGCACAAGGGGTTTGGAAATCTCAGGAGGCGAGATTACCTTTTCATATTTTTGGAACTCCGTGCATTCTCAGAGTTATTCAGTTTGGTTTCTTTTTGAAGAAGAGACGTTTGTTTTTTCAGACAGACAATGTCACAACTGTGATGTATGTCAATCATCAGGGTGGGACTATCAGTTCTTAGGCTGTGACAGAAGTATCTCGGATATTTGATTGGGCTAAATCCAGCTCCTATCTAATTTCTGGGGTCTTTTTCCCAGGTATAGACAATTGGGAAGCGGATTATCTATGTTAATCAAGCTTTACATCCAGGAGAATGGTCTTTTTACCCAGATATGTTTTTCAGATGTGAGGCTTTCCAGAATTAGATCTGTTGGCATTTCATCTAACCTAGGAACTTCCCAGGGGCCTATTCAGGTCCGGGGATCCTTAGGCGGAAGTAGTGTATGCATTGACACTTCCTTGGAATTATCAATCTGCCTATATTTGTTCATCTCTGGTTCTTCTTTTAAGAATGATTTTCAAAATCTTCAGAGAGCAATATTTGGTGTGACTGGTGGCTCTAGCGTGGCCACACAGGTTTCGGTATATGGTTCTTGTTCGAATATTCAGTTGCCAATCTTGGTTACTTCCATTAAGGCCAGACCTTATATCTTAACTTTGTTTTTTTTCATCAGGAATTCAAATTATTAATTTGATGGTATGAAAATTTAACGCTTAGTACTTAGTCATAGTTTTTTCTGACTCAGTATTTAATACTATGTTGCAGGCTCGTAAATCTCATGATGGTTTTTCTTATGAATTCTCTTGGCATTCTTTTAGAATTCCTAGGATTTTTTTAGTTTCTTCATAAGGTTTTGTCTGCATGTTCCTTGAAAGGACAAATCTCTGCTTTTCCTGTGCTTTTTTCACAGTAAGAATTGCTAAATCTTTTTGATATTCATTGTTTTGTTCAGGCTTTGGTTCGTATCAAGCCTGTCATTTAAGCCAATTTCTCCTCTTTGGAGTTTTAATTTGATTATGAAGGCTTTACAGGCTCTTCTGTGTGAGCATATGCTTTCTTTGGACATTAATTACTTTCATGGAAAGTATTGTTCTTTTTAGACATTTCTTCAGCTAGAACAGTTTTTGAATTATCTGTTTTTTCTTGTGAATCTCCTTGTTCTGATTTTTCATCAGGATAAGGTGGTTTTGGCTGTCCTCATTTCAATTTTCACCTAAAGTTGTGAATTCTAACAACATTAGTGGAGGAATTATTGTCTTTTCCTTGTGTCCTAATCCTAAGACTTCTTTGGTAAGATTCTTAAATTTTTTGGATATGGTTTTGAAATCCAATGTTGAAGCTACTCAGATTTCAGACAGACTTCTAGTCTATTTGTTATCTTTTCTGGTTTTAGGAAGGTCAAAAGGCTTCTGCCATTTCTTTGGCATCTTGGTTAAACTTTTGATTCATCATGCTTATTTGGAGTCGGGTTGATTCCCGCCTCAGAGGATTATGGCTCATTCTACTAGGTCAGTTTCTACTTCCTGGGCTTTATAAGAATGAAGCTTCTGTTGATAAGATTTGCAAAGCAATGACTTGGTCTTCTTTGCATACTTTTACTAAATTCTACCATTTTGATGTTTTCTCTTCTTTAGAAGCAGTTTTTGGTAGAATAGTACTTCAGGCAGCTGTTTCAGTTTGATTCTTCTGCTTATTATTTCAATTTTTTTGATTTGGGTTGTGGATTATTTTTTCAGCGGAATTGGCTGTGTTTATTTTATCCCGCCCTCTCTAGTGACTCTTGCATGGAAGTTCCACATCTTGGGTATCTGCTATCCCATACGTCACTTGCTAATTACATGAAAGAAAACATAATTTATGTAAGAACTTACCTGATAAATTCATTTCTTTCATATTAGCAAGAGTCCATGAGGCCCACCCTTTTTGTGGTGGTTATGATTTTTTTGTATAAAGCACAATTATTCCAATTCCTTATTTTTGATGCTTTCGCTCCTTCTTATCACCCCACTTCTTGGCTATTCGTTAAACTGAATTGTGGGTGTGGTGAGGGGTGTATTTATAGGCATTTTAAGGTTTGGGAAACTTTGCCCCTCCTGGTAGGAATGTATATCCCATACGTCACTAGCTCATGGACTCTTGCTAATATGAAAGAAATGAATTTATCGGTAAGTTCTTACATAAATTGTTTTTATATACACACACACACATGCCTGTAAGTCACAATTTTATCTGCCTGTGTACTTAGTTCGTTTTTTTGTGTTGTAAAATGCAAATAGTCTATTTATTTAAAACAACACATTACCTTTCTGATTACAGTGCTGTACTATCTTCCTGAGGATACTATGTATACAAAAGTGTTATAAATGATATAAAACTACCTTTCGCTTACATGTATAATCTGTATTCTAGCATGTAAATATTGCTTAAATTACATTAATGTTGTTTACACTTGGTTCCCCTCTCCAAACTGTCTTTTTTTAAAGATGCAAATATTCAAAAATCTATTCAGAAATCCAAACCTTTTCCAGTTTCAAGTAGTTTGGGGAAAAAAGGGGTTTCCACCTGTATTAATATATAAATGTATTTGTGTATATGGTGTTTTTTTTTAATTTTTTTTTTAAATAAAATCTGCAACACGAAAATTGTCTGACTCCTAGGTTCTGTTCAAATTTGTCAAACTGATTAAAATGAAAGCTGTGTTTTAAGTCATTTAGTGATGTCTTAAATGGACATGAAACCCACATTTTTTCTCTCATGATTCAGATAGAAAATACAATTTTAAACCACTTTCTAATTTACTTCTATTATCTAATATGTTTCATTCTCTTGGTATCATGAAGAAGCAGCAATGTACAAATTGTTTCTAACTGAACTCATGGGTGAGCCAATCACAATCGATATAAATATTCAGCCACGAATCAACAGCTAGAACCTAGGTTCTCTGCTACTCCTGAGCTTGCCTAAATAAACCTTTCAGCAAAGGATAACAAGAGAAGGGGAAGCAAATTAAATAGAGAATACAATTTAAACAACTTTCCAATTTACTTCTATCTGAATGATGAAAGAAAAATGTTGTGTTTCATGTCCCTTTAAGATTGAGAACATCCTCCCTTCTCACTTTTCTGCAGCCTTCCCACAGTGCTTGTCTGAGGCTGACTCCTGTTTCTGCTGGGTACTGGCACACTCCGCTTTTAACTTGACATTTTAAAGGGCCATTAAATAAAAAAAATAACAATTCATAATAGTTTAATTATTTAAAGTGAATGCAAATTTAAAGAACAAGTGCCGGGTTTTTAAAAATACTATTAAAATCAGGGGCACTTTCATTTATTAAACTAAGTACAGCAGGAGAAGCGGGCGGCGGATCGCCGCTCTGGTTTTTCTAAAGAAAAAGGGAAGTATTTTTAAAAACACGCTTCAATGTAAATTTTAATGAATGTGCCCCTGTTTTTAATAGTATTTTTTTTTATAAAACTGATACTTGTTCATTAAAATTTACATTTACTTTAAAGTATAGCGTTATTGTGCTATACCTTTATTTTGTTTGCTGCCTACATGGCAGAAGTGTGACAAATGCCACACTCGAGACAGGTGACATAGGTTGCTCACCTATGACCTAGATACTAAACATTTTGTTTTGCAGGATAATCTTGCATATAAATATGTTAATCCACTACAGGAAAGCAGAATGCCTTCTATAGCCTTTTCATGCTACCAAACACAGTAGATTTAAAAAATAAATAAATAAATACTTATTTAGTGGATTGCAAGTATCAAGTGACCATATGGAGGATTTATTAGCCATACAAAGTAGCTATTTATAATGATATAATATAGGAAAAGGAGCTGTTTGTGAATAATGTAATATATTCCAGCAGGTAAAATGGACCAAGACAACATTTAAATGGGAAGACAATGACTCTTTTATCCGTTTTTGTTGGGTTTTGCAGAGAGTAGTAAAAAAAAGTATATGTTCTAATGAATTAGAGAATGTTAATTGTGCACTCCAATTTCTTTTTGTTTCATTCTAGATCTCAATTTGACATAACCAGTTCATTTTACTCTTATTTGCGTTGATCCTATACACTATACTACTGTACCCTCCTTGAGTTGCAGTGTTTTGCTTTGTTAAAGAATGTCCGATTGCTGCAATGTATCTTTAAGTGTTTGTACTAACCACTGTACTTTGAAGTTCGCTCTGTACTTTGAGATTTACTATTGTTACCCATGAGTGGATTTGTACTGGCAAGCAGAACGGAATAGATACACACACAGCCTAGCACAGCTGTGCTCACATGATCCTGTTTTTCTCTTCCCAGGCCTGACCTGTAAACTGACATGGCCACAGCCTCACCACGGCCTGCTAACAGAAACACCCATCATGAAGGTTTACAGCTGAAAGTGACAGGTAGGCTGCTTCTTGTTTCATACCTGAAAATGCTACAAACACTGTTGTTGTTTTCTTATCAAACAAAATATCATTCTTTACAACAAGGGGCTATTTGACCCTATTACATATGATAGGTTTTATACTATTTATTAAAATAACTGTATTTCAAAGGATTTCAGTTGATTTATTAGTAAGACTCTAAAACAGTGATTTATTTATTTTGATGAAATGATCAATGCATCTGAAAATCTGTTTTCAGATAGGATGGATAACTGTGCTACCTACCTGTACCTTCCTAAGGACCGGAGTAGAGTAACACTTTAGATGTATATAGAATGGCCAGATTTCCACTATTTTATCAAACAGCCCAGTATTTTATTTGTCTCCTGAAATGAAGGCAAAAAGAAAGCTAGACACTTGAAGGGACAGTGATTATAATGCAAATTGTTTTAGTTAAAGGGGCATTGTACACTAGAGTTTTCTTTGCATACATGTTTTGTAGATGATCCATTTATATAGACCATCTGGGAGTGTTTTTGTAACAATGTTTAGTTTTGCTTATTTTTTAATAACATTGTGCTGATTTTCAGAATCCTAAACACGCCACATAGTTTTAGATGTTATCTGATGTCTACAAATCCCTGCTGCTCCAATTTGTATAATCTGTCTTCATATGCAGGGGGGGCGGGTCTGTTCCTGTTTTCCCAGCCCCTTTCACTGGTTGTCCCAGCCTAACGTCATAAACCGTGCTAAACTGGGAGCTTCTAAGTAAGTTTTAAAAAGGTCTTATGCTAGATTTAGTATCTCTGCGTATTCTTCTTTATTGTAGTGTCTCTATTACATGCATTTATATGAAAATTGTTGTATACTGTCCCTTTTAGCAGAGTTGTAGATTTTCTGCTTTTGGTGCTGGAAATTCGCCCTACATACTTTACATACCCTACATATTATTTTTTTTTTTTTTTAGGTTTGCCCTGCTACATAACTTTTTTCTGGTTTCAGAAAATATCAGCAAAACAGTGCAGTTTATACTAACACAATGAATGCAGCCAGCCTTGCCTTTCCAGAAACAAGCCGGGCTTGGCTCATCCAAATTGTGGGTGGTATTTGGCTATTAAAATAGTTGCAGCACACAAGATGTTTGTTTTAAAATGCTTTAAACTTCTATGATATGACAATATTCTATAGCAGGACAACATAAATGTCTTGTAATTAAAATGTGTTTACTGTCCCCTTTAGATTGGATGTTTGACTTCAGAGCCATGGTTGTGATGAGACTTCTGATGTGGTTATATGACTGACGGGGGCTTCAGGGCCATGGGTGTGATGGGGGTATATGATTGACAGGGGCTTTAGGGCCATGGGTGTGATGAGGGTATATGATTGACAGAAGCTTTAGGGCCATGGGTGTAATGAGTTCTGATGAGGGTATATGACTGACAGGGGCTTCAGGTTCATGGTTGTGATGACATACAAAACGTAAAAAAGGGAGTAGATACCTCAAATAAGAAGTCTCTCAAAGTTTAGGAGAAAACTGCACAAAAATCAAAAAGAGACTGGATATGCCAAAAATACAAAACACATGTTAATATACTGAAAAAGTAACACACACGTACTAGGGATCCCTTAGTATCACATAAATGAGACCAGAAAAGTCTGGTGCACCAAAGAGATCAATGAAATAGTCAACTTCTCCAAATGAAAATATGTATTGCTGTATATGGGTAATCCAAAGTTAATAGGACAATGAAATGTACAATGAATAAATCATAGTCCCAAAGTTGGCACAAAGCCAGAAAAGACGGGCATCATCCCCTCACTGAAGGTTTGATACAGACACGCTAGCATAGAAAAGAGCAGATAGCATAGAAAGAGGAGAATTATATATACGTATCAACAGGTATGACCACCGTTGAAGCATCCTCCAACACACCAGTCATAATATATAGTACCTGTCTCCTTTACGCAAGTGCTCCTCCTAACTCTGCTGCTGTATTTGCGTGTTGCCTTCCGGGGTGATCCTGTACATGGGGGGATCCCATGTAAGTAACAAGCTGCTGAACACAGACGAGTCGTATCGCTCGTTTCACTCCTTCATGTATTGCAGCATGGAGCTTCTTCCAGGTGCTGACGTCATCTATGAAAACGTGCCTTCTTACTGGATGCATCACGTCATCAAGTGAATCCTTATTGGTCAATAGATTTTGCACTTTAATTAGTCTGTGCAACTGTTTTTACTGACTTCAATTGTTGTTAATCCCCCCCCATGTACAACATGTGTGAGATGTGGCTCTGGCAATGTGTGAACAGCATTACTGCGCAGCCTGGTTAGTTTGGCACACTTTTTCTCGGCTGCAGGGGCGGTCCTGCATGGCACTAAATGTGATCAGGTGTGGCCTCATCTCTTCCTTTTCCTGACTGTCGGTTGCAGGAGACGAAAGCGGTTTCTCTGTGGGCCTGGGTCATAGGAGGTGGTGAGTGCCCCGGCCATTGGGAGTATAAAAGGTGCCTTTTATTTTTTTTATAGTCCATATTAAAGGCACAAGCTATGGAGGACTCTGATGCGTTAGAGGGTACTCCCCTCTAAATATAATGCCTGTGATTTTTGTAAGGAGGCTACGGTATATCCGCCTGCTCAACTAAATAGTGATAAAATAGTGATATCTAAAAAGAACAAGGTGTTTAGTACCACTGAGCCGTCATCCTTTGAGGGGTTTCCGTCCCGCGAGCTGTGTTCCCTACAATCATCTCCATTTACACATGCAGCTCCCCAGTGCACTACTAATCCTCCTGCTGGAGGGGCCCTGTGGCCGCCAGAGTTTGCAGATCAGTTGCAAATAGCGATGTCTGCGGCCTTCAGTGCTTTACCTCGCAGTGCTAAGCGAAAAGTTAAACATTGCTATCCTTCCCAGGGGTCATCTACTCCATTGGATGTATCTAAGACTTTAGGAACCAGACTTTAGGTTTAGGATGGATTACTTAAGCTTTTTATTAAAAGAGATGTTGGCTACTTCTAGAGGTTCCGGAACCGAAGTTACCGGAGGAACCTTCTATTCCTAAGCTTGATGAGGTTTATAAGTACAGGGTGGTGCCCCAGACTTTCCGGGTTCCCGTAAAAATGGCGAATTTCCATCTAAAGAGGAGGAGAGTCCATGGCTTGATTCATTACTTTTGGGAAATAAGATCCTGGCCACCAGGAGGAGGCAAAGACACCCCAGTCAAAGGCTTAAATACCTTCCCAACTCCCCTCATCCCCCAGTCATTCTTTGCCTTTCGTCACAGGAGTATGGCAGAGAAGTGCTGAAGATTTGGAGAAGTTTCTTATGGAGGATAGTAATCCAAGGATTAAAAAGGTGTACACTTTGCTAGCACTCCTACCCAAGATAGAGTGGCTTGGTATTAGAACAATAAATTGCAGGGAGAAGAAACGGTTTATACCGTAACTAATTAAAATATAACCTTTATTAGGAATAAGGATAAAACGGTGTCCACAAACAAGCATACAAATGTGAACTAAAAACACAAAATGTTGATGAGGATGTAGTATTCAGCTTGTATATTGGAGTATAGGGATTGCTATAGGGATTTATTATTGACCTAGGATGACAAATCCATAGCCAGATAAGGACTCCCAGATAGCAAGTTATAAATTAATGTTGGGATGAGTTTTTACAAATGCTTGATGTTATTGAACTTAGGTAATCCGCTTATAACAATCAATAGTACTTTTATATAATGTTATTAATTGAGCTTAGCTTACCCAGTCTCTGCTTAAATATACTTGTATACTTATGACACTTAATAGTGTTCTTATATAGCGCTATTAGCTGAGTGCGGTACTGCTTATCTTTGTTTTAATATACCTTTAGCTAAAATTGATTGTTGAGTGGAATAAAGGTAATCAAGTTGCTGCCCAAGTGCTAGGTATAACTGAACATGGGTAATTCACTTATAACAACCAATAGTACTTTTATATAACGTTATATATTGAGCTTAGCAATACCAGGCTTTAATATAATAAATACTTATGACACTCACTAGTATTCATATGTAGCGTTAATAGCTGAGCATAGTACTGCTGATATTTTTTTTAATATACCTTTATCTAAAATTGATTGTTGAGTAGAATATAGGTAATAAGGTTGCTACACATTAATTATGATAAACCTGTTTCATTCACAATAAACTGTTAGTATTCGTACCCAGTATTCTGAATTATCTTAATCCTACAAGTTTAGGAGTCACTGGATAAAATTAGTTTGCGCTAATGTCTTTGTCTTATTGTATATTTATCTGTATGCATTAGCTTAGCTATAGTATGCATTTTGTATTTTGAGCAAGTATCTATTCCTGCGTTGACAAGAGGGAATTGTGTTCCTCTTGTTTAGGTAGCTAGTATATTTAATAAATAGTTGTCAATATCTTAATGCAGTTCATATAAGCGCAAGCTATCTATACTGGTCTGACTGATATTGTATGGTTGCCCTCTTAGGTCTACAGATAACTGTTCCAGAATCTATACTAAGTTCAATTGCTTAAGTTTAGCAAAACCAACATCCGATAACAATATTATAGTTTAAGTAAAAAATTTCCCATAAGATACCGCTGAATAAATAACTACCCGCCAGTTTTAATTTAAACTACAGCCCACATAATCCTGCATTATCGGCTGTATGCCGTTATTCTACGTGGGTCTGAGTAGTTGTAAACTGCAGTTAGGTGTATGAATTCCTCACAACATTTGCTAATTAAAATTTGCAGCTAGGCTTGGCCCTAACATGTTTCGCTGAGCATAGTACTGCTGCGCACTTTGAGAAAGCCACGTTGGTGGCGAAACCTGTTAGGGCCAAGCCTAGCTGCAAATTTTAATTAGCAAATGTTGTGAGGAATTCATACACCTAACTAATCATTCAGATCTATCACAACGGATATCCAAGGATGCTCGGACCAGGAACTCCCTATCTTGGTGGATCCCTCCGGAGCATCTGTCCCTGTGGACATCCTTCCTGTGATTGTCCTAGGAGATTGTGACCACGGACGCGAGTCTGGCAGGATGGGGAGCTGTTTGGGGTGCCAGATTGGCACAAGGAAAATGGACTCGGGAGGAGTCTCCTTCCGATAAATATTCTGGAACTTCGAGCAATCTACAATGCTCTGAAGGCATTGCCTCCTCTGGGTTGTTCAGCTTCATCAGATTCCAGACCAACAACATTACCTCGGTGGCTTACATCAACCACCAGGGGGGAACAAGGTGCTCCCTAGCAATGAGGAAGGTGTCTCGGATTTTGGAGTGGGCGGAGTCCCACAGCTGCTCGCTCTCAGCGATCCACATTTCAGGTGTGGACAACTGGGAAGTGTACTTTCTCAATAGGCAATCCTTCCATCCGGGGGAATGGTCTCTTCACCCCCAAGTGTTTGCAGAGATTTGTCTCAGATAGGGAACGCGGAGATAGATCTCATGGCGTCCAGATTCAATTGCAAGCTACCCCGATATGGGTTGAGGTCGAGGGATCCCCAGGCAGAGTTGATAGATACCTTAGTGGTGCCTTGGGGATTCAGCCTAGCTTACATTTTTCCACCGTTACCACTTCTACCTCGTGTAGTGGCACAAATCAAGCAAGAGCAAGCTTCGGCCATCCTGATTGCCCCTTTGTGGCCGCGGAGGACGGGGTTTGTGGATCTGGTGGGGATGTTATCCTCTCCGCCATGGAGGTTACCCTGTCGCAGGGATCTACTGGAACAGGATCCCTTTCAACATCACAATCTCATTTCTCTGAGGCTGACTGCGTGGAGATTGAGAGCCAAGAGAGGTTTTTCTGAAAGTGTGATTGACACTCTAGTTCAGGCAAGAAAGCCAGTTACTCGTCGCATCTACCATATGCACAAGGTGAATGTATCCAGGATTCTGTATTTTCTCCAAGAAGGTTTGGAGAAGGGTCTTGCCGCCAGTTCCTTAAAGGGACAGATATTTGCTTTATCAGTCTTGTTGCACAGGAGACTCGCTGAGCTTCCTGCCATTCAATCTTTTGTTCAGGCTCTGTCTAGAATCAGGCCTGTTTTTAGGCAGTCTGCTCCCCCATGGAGCTTAAACTTGGTCCTTAAGGAATTGCAGAGGGTTCTGTTTGAGCCTATGCATTCTATCGACATTAAGATTCTGTCCTGGAAGGTTCTCTTTCTGTTGGCCATTGCATCGGCACGCAGAGTATCTGAGCTGGCTGCCTTGCAATTCGATCCTCCTTATCTGGTCTTTCATGCGGATAAGGCTGTTATTCCCACTGGTTTGGGGTTTCTTCCCAAGTGGTGTCTAACCGTAACATCAATCAGGAAATAATTTAATCCTTCTTTGTGTCCTAACCCTTCTTCTAAGGAGAGGTTACTTCATAATCTGGATGTGGTTCTGGCCTTAAAGGGACAGTCTAGTATAAATTAAATTTCATTATTCAGATAGGACTTTTAATTTTAATCAACTTTCCAATTTACTTTTATCATCAAATTTGCTTTTTTTCTCTTGGTATTCTTAGTTTAAACTAAACATAGGTAGGCTCATATGCTAATTTCTAAGCCTTTGAGGACTGCCTCTTCTCACATGCTTTTTAAATCTCTTTTCAACACAAAGAGACAAAGTACACGTGGGCCATATAGATAACACTGTGTTCAGGCACAGGGGGTTATTTAAGATTTAGCACAAAACAATGCTAAATTTAAGACACTAGATAATAAACAGTCACAGTCATGTGATCAGGGGGCTGGAAGAAGGTTCCTAGATGCAAGGTAATCACAGAGGTAAAAAGTATATTAATATAACTGTGTTGGTTATGCAAAACTGGGGAATGGGTAATAAAGGGATTATCTATCTTTTAAAACAATAACAATTCTATGGTAGACTGTCCCTTTAAAGTTCTATCTTCAGGCTACGAAGGATTTCAGACAGTCAACATTTCTTTTTGTGGTTTATTCCGGGAAGCACAGAGGGCCTCTTCTACGTCTTTGTCCTTTTGGTTGAGGAGCTTGATTCGCTTGGCCTATGAGACAGCGGGATATAAGCCGCCTCAGAGGATTACGGCTCATTCAACTAGAGCTGTGGCTTCGTCTTGGGCCTTCAAGAATGAGGCCTCTGTAGAGGAGATTTTTAAGGCGGCTACCTGGTCCTACAAAGTTTTACAAATTTGCTGTTTTTGCTTCGACTGAAGCAGCTTTTAGGATAAAGGTTTAGCAGGCTAAGGTGCCCTCAGACTAGGGTCTACCTCTCTTTTTTACCCTCCCATTTTCATTCAGTGTCCTCGAGCTTGGGTATTTGTTTCCCACAAGTAATGAATGAAGCTGTGGACTCTCCTCGTATTAAGATGGAAAACAATAAATTATGCTTACCTGATAATTTAATTTCCATGTGTACGAGGAGAGTCCACGGCTCCCGCCCGGTTCTCCATTGGGCGGACCTCAATTTCTTTTGTTTTCTTCTGGCACCTTTTATACCCTGATGTTTCTCCTACTGTTCCTTGTTCCCTCGGCAGAATGGCTGGGGGATGAGGGGAGTGGGGCAGGTATTTAAGCCTTTGGCTGGGGTGTTTTTGCCTCCTCCTGGTGGCCAGGTTCTTAATTCCCACAAGTAATGAATGAAGCCGTGGACTCTCCTCGTACAGATGGAAATAAAATTATCAGGTAAGCATAATTTGTTTTGCATGGAGGAATAAATACTAAGTATACAGTACAGATTTCTATCCTCGTATACATGGTACTAACTCTAAACTAACAATTTATATTTATACACTAATTGCTTCCATTCTTGTTACCAATTGCAGCTGTCACTATTAAAGGGACAGTCTAGTCAAAATTGACCTTTCATGATTTAGATAGGTCATGCAATTAACGATTTTTCTAAGGTACTTTTATCAAATTTGCTTTGTTCTCTTGGTATTCTTTGTTGAAAGGTAAACCTAGGTAGGCTAATGCTAATTTCTAAGCCCTTGAAAGCCGCCTCCTATCTCAGTGCATTTTGACAGTCTTTTACAACTAGACAGCGCTAGTTAATGTGTGCCATATAGATAACATTGTGCTCACTCCTATGGAGTTTATTCATCTGTGTGGTGTTTATCTTGTTAATATAGAGGTATTAGTAAAGATATCAATAAGATGGATTCATATAACTTGTTAAAAAAATAATGTTGAATCAGTGTGCATAGAGGAAATGATGGACAGCTTATTATTATTATTAACAGGTATTTCTCTTGTTAAGTGTATCCAGTCCACGGATCATCCATTACTTGTGGGATATTCTCCTTCCCAACAGGAAGTTGCAAGAGGATCACCCACAGCAGAGCTGCTATATAGCTCCTCCCCTCACTGCCATATCCAGTCATTCTCTTGCAACTCTCAACTAAGATGGAGGTCGTAAGAGGACTGTGGTTTTTTATACTTAGTTTATTTCTTCAATCAAAAGTTTGTTATTTTTAAATGGTACCGGAGTGTACTGTTTATCTCAGGCAGTATTTAGAAGAAGAATCTGCCTGCGTTTTCTATGATCTTAGCAGAAGTAACTAAGATCCTTTGCTGTTCTCACATATTCTGAGGAGTGAGGTAACTTCAGAGGGGGAATAGCGTGCAGGTTTTCCTGTAATAAGGTATGTGCAGTTAAAATAATTTTCTAGGGATGGAATTTGCTAGAAAATGCTGCTGATACTGAAGTAATGTAAGTAAAGCCTTAAATGCAGTGATAGCGACTGGTATCAGGCTTATTAATAGAGATACATACTCTTATAAAAGTGTATTTTAAAACGTTTGCTGGCATGTTTAATCGTTTTTTACATATGTTTGGTGATAAAACTTATTGGGGCCTAGTTTTTTCCACATGGCTGGCTTGAATTTTGCCTAGAAACAGTTCCCTGAGGCTTCCCACTGTTGTAATATGAGTGGGAGGGGCCTATTTTGGCGTTTTTTTGCACAGCAAAAATTACAGACAGACATCCAGCTTCTTCCTGCATGATCCAGGACTTCTCTGAAGGGCTCAAAAGTCGTATTGAGGGAGGTAAAAAGCCACAGTAGAGCTGTGGCAGTTGTGACTGTTTAAAAAACGTTTTTGTCATTTGTTATTCCGTTTTTGGTATTAAGGGGTTAATCATCCATTTGCAAGTGGGTGCAATGCTCTGCTAACTTATTACATACACTGTAAAAATTTCGTTAGTGTAACTGCATTTTTTCACTGTTATTTCAAAATTTGGGAAAATTTGTGTTTCTTAAAGGCGCAGTAACGTTTTTTATATTGCTTGTAAACTTGTTTTAAAGTGTTTTCCAAGCTTGCTAGTCTCATTGCTAATCTGTTTAAACATGTCTGACACAGAGGAACCTACTTGTTCATTATGTTTGAAAGCCATGGTGGAGCCCCATAGGAGAATGTGTACTAAATGTATTGATTTCACCTTAAACAGTAAAGATCAGTCTTTATCTATAAAAGAATCACCAGAGGGTTCTGTTGAGGGGGAAGTTATGCCGACTAACTCTCCCCACGTGTCAGACCCTTTGCCTCCCGCTCAGGGGACGCACGCTAATATGGCGCCAATTACATCAGGGACGCCCATAGCGATTACCTTGCAGGACATGGCTGCAATCATGAATAATACCCTGTCAGAGGTATTATCTAGATTGCCAGAATTAAGAGGCAAGCGCGATAGCTCTGGGGTTAGGAGAGATACAGAGCGCGCAAATGTTGTTAGAGCCATGTCTGATACTGCATCACAGTATGCAGAACATGAGGACGGAGAGCTTCAGTCTGTGGGTGACATCTCTGACTCGGGGAAACCTGATTCAGAGATTTCTAATTTTCAATTTAAGCTTGAGAACCTCCGTGTATTGCTTGGGGAGGTATTAGCTGCTCTGAATGACTGTAACACAGTTGCAATTCCAGAGAAATTGTGTAGGCTGGATAGATACTATGCGGTGCCGGTGTGTACTGACATTTTTCCTATACCTAAAAGGCTTACAGAAATTATTAGCAAGGAGTGGGATAGACCCGGTGTGCCATTTTCCCCACCTCCTATATTTAGAAAAATGTTTCCAATAGACGCCACTACACGGGACTTATGGCAGACGGTCCCTAAGGTGGAGGGAGCAGTTTCTACTTTAGCAAAGCATACCACTATCCCGGTTGAGGACAGTTGTGCTTTTTCAGATCCAATGGATAAAAAATTGGAGGGTTACCTTAAGAAAATGTTTATTCAACAAGGTTTTATTTTACAGCCCCTTGCATGCATTGCGCCTGTCACTGCTGCGGCGGCATTCTGGTTTGAGGCCCTGGAAGAGGCCATCCAGACAGCTCCATTGAATTAAATTATTGACAAACTTAGAACGCTTAAGCTAGCTAACTCATTTGTTTCTGATGCCATTGTTCATTTGACTAAACTAACGGCTAAGAATTCCGGATTCGCCATCCAGGCGCGTAGGGCGCTATGGCTTAAATCCTGGTCAGCTGACGTGACTTCAAAGTCTAAATTACTCAACATTCCTGTTAAGGGGCAGACCTTATTCGGGCCTGGCTTGAAGGAAATTATTGCTGACATTTCTGGAGGCAAGGGTCATACCCTTCCTCAGGACAGGGCCAAATCAAAGGCCAAACAGTCTAATTTTCGTGCCTTTCGAAATTTCAAGGCAGGAGCAGCATCAACTTCCTCCGCTTCAAAACAAGAGGGAACTGTTGCTCATTCCAGACAGGCCTGGAAACCTAACCAGTCCTGGAACAAGGGCAAGCAGGCCAGGAAGCCTGCTGCTGCCCCCAAGACAGCATGAAGGAACGGCCCCCTGTCCGGAAACGGATCTAGTGGGGGGCAGACTTTCTATTTTCGCCCAGGCGTGGGCAAGAGATGTTCAGGATCCCTGGGCGTTGGAGATCATATCTCAGGGATATCTTCTGGACTTCAAAGCTTCTCCTCCACAAGGGAGATTTCATCTTTCAAGGTTATCATCAAACCAGATAAAGAAAGAGGCATTCCTAAGCTGTGTGCAAGACCTCCTTGTAATGGGAGTGATCCATCCAGTTCCGCGGACGGAACAAGGACAGGGATTTTATTCAAATCTGTTTGTGGTTCCCAAGAAAGAGGGAACCTTCAGACCAATCTTGGATCTAAAGATCTTAAACAAATTCCTCAGAGTTCCATCATTCAAAATGGAAACTATTCGGACCATCCTACCCATGATCCAAGAGGGTCAGTACATGACCACAGTGGACTTAAAGGATGCCTACCTTCACATACCGAAAGATCATCATCGATTCCTAAGGTTTGCCTTTCTAGACAGGCATTACCAATTTGTAGCTCTTCCCTTCTCGTTGGCCACTGCCCCGAGAATTTTTACAAAGGTTCTGGGCTCACTTCTGGCGGTTCTAAGACCGCGAGGCATAGCGGTGGCTCCGTATCTAGACGACATCCTGATACAGGCGTCAAGCTTTCAAATTGCCAAGTCTCATACAGAGATAGTTCTGGCATTTCTGAGGTCGCATGGGTGGAAAGTGAATGTGGAAAAGAGTTCTCTATCACCACTCACAAGAGTCTCCTTCCTAGGGACTCTTATAGATTCTGTAGAGATGAAAATTTACCTGACGGAGTCCAGGTTATCAAAACTTCTAAATGCTTGCCGTGTCCTTCATTCCATTCCACGCCCGTCAGTGGCTCAGTGCATGGAAGTAATCGGCTTAATGGTAGCGGCAATAGACATAGTGCCATTTGCGCGCCTGCATCTCAGACCGCTGCAATTATGCATGCTAAGTCAGTGGAATGGGGATTGCTCAGATTTGTCCCCTCTACTAAATCTGGATCAAGAGACCAGAGATTCTCTTCTCTGGTGGCTTTCTCGGGTCCATCTGTCCAAGGGTATGACCTTTCGCAGGCCAGATTGGACGATTGTAACAACAGATGCCAGCCTTCTAGGTTGGGGCGCAGTCTGGAACTCCCTGAAGGCTCAGGGATCGTGGACTCAGGAGGAGAAACTCCTCCCAATAAATATTCTGGAGTTAAGAGCAATATTCAATGCTCTTCTAGCTTGGCCTCAGTTAGCAACACTGAGGTTCATCAGATTTCAGTCGTACAACATCACGACTGTGGCTTACATCAACCATCAAGGGGGAACCAGGAGTTCCCTAGCGATGTTAGAAGTCTCAAAGATAATTCGCTGGGCAGAGTCTCACTCTTGCCACCTGTCAAAGATCCACATCCCAGGCGTAGAGAACTGGGAGGCGGACTTTCTAAGTCGTCAGACTTTTCATCCGGGGGAGTGGGAACTCCATCCGGAGGTGTTTGCTCAACTGGTCCATCGTTGGGGCAAACCAGAACTGGATCTCATGGCGTCTCGCCAGAACGCCAAGCTTCCTTGTTACGGATCCAGGTCCAGGGACCCGGGAGCAACGCTGATAGATGCTCTAGCAGCTCCTTGAATCTTCAACCTGGCCTATGTGTTTCCACCGTTTCCTCTGCTCCCTCGACTGATTGCCAAAATCAAACAGGAGAGAGCATTTGTGATTCTGATAGCGCCTGCGTGGCCACGCTGGACCTGGTATGCATACCTAGTGGACATGTCATCTCTTCCACCATGGACTCTGCCTCTGAGGCAGGACCTTCTAATACAAGGTCCTTTCAATCATCCAAATCTACTTTCTCTGAGACTGACTGCATGGAGATTGAACGCTTGATTCTATCAAGGCGTGGCTTCTCAGAGTCAGTCATTGATACCTTAATACAGGCTCGGAAGCCTGTCACCAGGAAAATCTACCATAAGATATGGCGTAAATATCTTTATTGGTGTGAATCCAAGAGTTACTCATGGAGTAAGGTTAGGATTCCTAGGATATTGTCCTTTCTCCAAGAGGGTTTGGACAAAGGCTTATCAGCTAGTTCTTTAAAAGGACAGATCTCTGCTCTGTCTATTCTTTTGCACAAGCGTCTGGCAGAAGTTCCAGACGTCCAGGCATTTTGTCAGGCTTTGGTTAGGATTAAGCCTGTGTTTAAAACTGTTGCTCCCCCGTGGAGCTTAAACTTGGTTCTTAAAGTTCTTCAGGGAGTTCCGTTTGAACCCCTTCATTCCATTGATATTAAACTTTTATCTTGGAAAGTTCTGTTTTTGATGGCTATTTCCTCGGCTCGAAGAGTCTCTGAGTTATCTGCCTTACATTGTCATTCTCCTTATCTGATTTTTCATTCAGACAAGGTAGTTCTGCGTACCAAACCTGGGTTTTTACCTAAGGTGGTTTCTAACAGGAATATCAATCAAGAGATTGTTCCATCATTGTGTCCTAATCCTTCTTCAAAGAAGGAACGTCTTTTGCATAATCTGGACGTAGTCCGTGCCTTGAAGTTTTACTTACAGGCTACTAAAGATTTTCGTCAAACATCTGCCCTGTTTGTCGTTTACTCTGGACAGAGGAGAGGTCAAAAAGCTTCGGCAACCTCTCTCTCCTTTTGGCTTCGGAGCATAATACGCTTAGCCTATGAGACTGCTGGACAGCAGCCCCCTGAAAGGATTACAGCTCATTCTACTAGAGCTGTGGCTTCCACCTGGGCCTTTAAAAATGAGGCCTCTGTTGAACAGATTTGCAAGGCTGCGACTTGGTCTTCGCTTCACACCTTTTCAAAATTTTACAAATTTGACACTTTTGCTTCTTCGGAGGCTGTTTTTGGGAGAAAGGTTCTACAGGCAGTGGTTCCTTCCGTTTAAGTTCCTGCCTTGTCCCTCCCATCATCCGTGTACTTTAGCTTTGGTATTGGTATCCCACAAGTAATGGATGATCCGTGGACTGGATACACTTAACAAGAGAAAACATAATTTATGCTTACCTGATAAATTTATTTCTTCTTGTAGTGTATCCAGTCCACAGCCCGCCCTGTCCTTTTAAGGCAGGTCTAAATTTTAATTAAACTACAGTCACCACTGCACCCTATGGTTTCTCCTTTCTCGTCTTGTTTCGGTCGAATGACTGGATATGGCAGTGAGGGGAGGAGCTATATAGCAGCTCTGCTGTGGGTGATCCTCTTGCAACTTCCTGTTGGGAAGGAGAATATCCCACAAGTAATGGATGATCCGTGGACTGGATACACTACAAGAGAAATACATTTATCAGGTAAGCCTAAATTATGTTTTTTAGAGCGCCAACAGATTCCGCAGCGCTATAAACATAGTTGGTATACAGGATAACATTTATAGGGATCAAATGGGTCGAGGGCCCTGCCGAGAGTTGCACTGTCGTAGTCGGCTCTTATGAAGGCAATCTACAAACTGCTGGGCTCATAGGCTTACATATTCTAAGGGGTTCAAGGGGAAAGAAATGGAGTTAGGAAAGGTTAGTGTTGGTTGTATGCATCCCTGAATATAGTAGTCTTTAGGGAGTGCTTGAAGCTGTTAAAACTAGGGGAGAGTCATGTGGAGCGAGGCAGGGAGTTCAACAAGATAGGGGGAGTCCTGTAAACGGGGATGTGAGGAAGTAACAAGAAAGGAGGAGAGTAGGAGATTGTGAGCAGAGCGAAGGGGACGGGAGGGAGAGTATCTGGAGACGAGGTCTGAAATGTAGGGGGGAGCAGTGCAGTTGAGGGCTTTGTATGTCAGAGTGAGGATTTTGTGTTTTAATCCGGGAGACAAGAGGAAGCCAGTGAAGGGATTGGCAAAGAGGTGCAGCAGATGAAAAGCGACGTGTAAGGAAGATGAGCCTGGCAGAGGCATTTATTATGGATTGTAAAGGAGCTAGGTGTACCAGAGGGGACGGAGTTGCAGTATTCGAGACTTAAAAGGATGAGAGTGGATTAAATTCTTAGTTGTGTCTTGTGTAAGGAAATGTCTAATTTAGAGATGTTTTTAAGGTGGAAGCGGCAGGCTTTAGCCAAGGACTAAATGTGAGGAGTGAAAGAAAGGTCTGAGTCAAGTGTGACCCAAGACATCGGGCATGCGGGGTAGGGGTATTGATGGAATTATCAACAGTTATAGAAAACTGGGGGTTGGAGATTTTGGAAGAAGGGGGAAAAATAAGGAGTTCAGTTTTGGAGAGATTCAGCTTAAAGGATTACTTTCCGTTATAATTTTTAAGCCAAACAACTAACATATTAAAGTTAATAAACATTAATTAAAACCTACTGACCTATGTTTTCTCCAAAACGAAGTTTCATAACGTTCTAAAACTTATATCTTTTATTTGCCGATGATGTCACGTTATCCTGCCCACTATTTTCAGCACTGCATGTTCAAAATACTTAAACCAATGAAATTGTGTTTAAAGCGCCATTTTGAAACCTAGGTATTGTAAACGGATTGGTACAGAGCAAAGGATACCCGCAGAGTGGGTTTGGAAAACAATTAAATTTGCAGACAAGATTTCTGATATACGGTAGAGATATGTTAATGAAATGCTATTGATAAAAAGCGTATTTGGGGTAGTTAGTAACAGGCATAGAAAATATTTACTTACAGTGGCCCTTTAAGGTAGTGAAAGGACATCCAAGATGAGATATGAGAAAGACAGTTAGTGACAAGAATTTCTCTATACAAGTGATGTAGAAAATAAGCTATCTTTATCACTAATTATTAATGCTTTTTTACCATCACATTTATCATTGGTGGTGACATGACCAAGCCTTTTTAATTAAGTAAACTCTGCTATATTCTTTGGCATTAATTTAATGTGGTTCAAAATCATGTACAAAAATGTAATCTATCATTATCATAATCTTCAATATAATTGGACCCAGTTTTACCACTAGTCCACAAACAGACACATATATAGATCACTCAAAAGGAATTCCTTGTAATTGTTTAAAGGGACACTGAACCCAATTTTTTTCTTTTGTGATTCAGAACATAATATTTTAAGCAACTTTCTAATTTACTCCTGTTATCAAATTTTCTTCATTCTCTTGCTATCTTTATTTGAAATGCAAGAATATAAGTTTAGATGCCAGCCCATTTTTGGTGAACAACCTGGGTTGTTCTTGCTGATTGATAAAAAAAGTGCTGTCCAGTGTTATGAACAAAAAAATAAAACAACTTAGATGCATTGTTTTTCAAATTAAGATAGCAAGAGAACGAAGAACATTTCATAATACGCGTAAATTAGAAAGTTGTTTAAAATTGCATGCTCTATCTGAATCACGAAAGAATAAATTTGGGTTTGGTGTCCCTTTAAGCTACACACATAAAAATTACATTACTTATCTTTCTTTTACAAAGATATGACGAGTCCACGGATTTCATCCTTGTGGGATATTAACCTCCTGTTAACAGGAAGTGGCAAAGAGCACTACAGCAGAGCTGTATATATATAGCCCTTCCCTTCCCCTCCACCCTCATTCATTCTTTTTGCCTGTATTATACTAGGAAGAGGTAAAGTGAGGTGTTAGTTTTAGTTTTTTCAATCAAGAAGTTTTTTTATTTTAAATGGTACCAGTGTGTACTATTTTCCTCAGAGGTTATGGAAGAAGATTTCTGCCCTGAGGTTGATGATCTTAGCAGTTGTAACTAAGATCCACGCTGGTCCCTACAAGATTTCTGAAGGTAACACATGAGACCTCTTCAGTGTGGAGACCGGTTTCATGCTACAAGCCAGCATTAAGGTATGTGCAGCCTTTTATTTCTGAAGGGACTTGATATATCAGAACTGGCTGGCATTTATTTCCCTGTATGGGAATGGGGTAAGCAGTAGACCTGTTACACATAAGGGTGTTACTGGAGTCCCTTGTTTTTATTTTTCTGATGACATAAGGGCAAGATATGACACTCTGGGAGAGGCATAAAGGCAGTTAATCGATTAAGCAGTTAAACGATTGAGCTATTTTTAATTATATATCCAGCATGACTTGCTGGGATGTGTTTGGGGTGTGATTTTGTGTTCCACTTTATGTAAAAAAAACGCTTCTCCATGCGGTTGTGTTTGGGCCTACTCCGACATCGGCCATAAGGGGTGGTGCTTGTTTTCGTGCACTCATATGCGCACTTCCTTCTGACAGAGAAGCAGCAAGCAATGACTCTGGTTGCTCCTGGATAGTAGTCTCTGGCCTGGAGTGTTGGCTATTCATTACGAAGTACCCTGGGGGCAGATAGGCGCCACAGCAGTGCTGTAGCGCGGTGCAGAGCGTATTTTTTGTGTAAACTGATATATTTTTCACTTTAGAGCCTTATTTATCACCTTACTCATAGGGTGCAATAATTTTTGGATATACCAATAAGTTTTAGTTAATTTTGGTAACAAATTAACGTTATTTAAGCAGTTTTGGAAAAATAGTTCACTTTTTCTTTCTTAAAGGCGCAGTATACGTTTTTCAAAGTTTTATTTAAAGCAATAAATAAAGTGTTTAATCAACTTTTGTGGCTATTATTAGTCTGTTCAACATGTCTGACATTGAGGATTCTCATTGTTCTATGTGTTTAGAAGCTATTGTGGATCCCCCTCTTACATTGTGTACCTCTTGTACTCAAAGGGCCTTACATTGTAAAGACCATATTTTAGGTCAAGATAGTGTGCCTAAAGATGATTCTCAAGCTGAAGAGAATCAGGATATGCCATCCAATTCTCCCCAAGTGTCACAACCTTTAACGCCCACAAAAGCGACGCCAAGTACCTCTAGTGCGTCTAATTCCTTTACTCTGCAAGAGATGGCTGCAGTTATGACAACTACCCTTACAGAGGTATTATCTAAATTACCAGTGTTACAGGGTAAACGCAGTAGGTCAGGTATTAATGTAAATACTGAATCCTCTGATGCTTTATTAGCTATTTCCGATGTACCATCACAGTGTTCTGAGTTGGGGGTCAGGGAATTGCTATCTGAGGGAGAAATTTCAGACTCAGGGAATGTGTTACTTCAGACAGATTCAGACGTTATGTCCTTTAAATTTAAGCTTGAACACCTCCGCCTGTTGCTTAGGGGGGTTTTAGCGACTCTGGATGATTGTGATCCGATTATGATACCACCAGAGAAATTGTGTAAAATTGATAAATATCTAGAAGTGCCTACTTACACTGATGTTTTTCCAGTTCCTAAAAGAATTTTGCAAATTATAAAGAAGGAATGGGATATACGAGGTATACCGTTTTCTCCCCCTCCTACTTTTAAGAAAATGTTTCCTATATCAGACACCATTCGGGACTTGTGGCAAACGGTCCCTAAGGTGGAGGGAGCTATATCTACTCTGGCTAAGCGTACAACTATACCCATTGAGGACAGTTGTGCTTTCAAAGATCTTATGGATAAAAAAATTAGAGGGTCTTCTAAAGAAATTGTTTATTAATCAGGGTTTTATTTTACAACCTACTACTTGCATTGTTCCGGTAACTACTGCAGCAGCTTTTTGGTTTGAAGCTCTGGAAGAGTCCCTGAAGGTTGAGACCACGTTAGATGACATTTTGGATAGAATTAAGGCTCTCAAGTTAGCTAATTCTTTTATTACTGATGCCGCTTTTCAAATTGCTAAATTAGCGGTGAAAAATGCAGGATGTGCTATTCTAGCGCGTAGAGCATTGTGGCTCAAATCTTGGTCTGCTGATGTGTCATCTAAAACTAAGCTTTCTCTTGTTAAGTGTATCCAGTCCACGGATCATCCATTACTTATGGGATATTCTCCTTCCCAACAGGAAGTTGCAAGAGGATCACCCACAGCAAAGCTGTTATATAGCTCCTCCCCTAACTGTCATATCCAGTCATTCTCTTGCAAGCCTCAACCAAGATGGAGGTCGTAAGAGGAGTGTGGTGTTTTATACTTAGTTTATTCTTCAATCAAAAGTTTGTTATTTTGAAATGGTGCCGGAGTGTACTGTTTATCTCAGGCGGTATTTAGAAGAAGAATCTGCCTGCGTTTTCTATGATCTTAGCAGAAGTAACTAAGATCCATGGCTGTTCTCACATATTCTGAGGAGTGAGGTAACTTCAGAGAGGGAATGGCGTGCATGTTTTCCTGCAATAAGGTATGTGCAGTTAATATTTTTCTAGGGATGGAATTTGCTAGAAAATGCTGCTGATACCAAACTAATGTAAGTAAAGCCTTAAATGCAGTGACAGTGACTGGTATCAGGCTTATTAATAGAGATGCATACTCTTATAAAAATGTAATATAAAACGTTTGCTGGCATGTTTAATCGTTTTTATATGTATTTGGTGATAAAACTTATTGGGGCCTAGTTTTTTTTCCACATGGCTGGCTTGAATTTGGCCTAGAAACAGTTTCCTTAGGCTTTCCACTGTTGTAATATGAGTGGGAGGGGCCTATTTTGCCGTTTTTTTGCACAGCAAAAATTACAGACACAGACATCCAGCTTCTTCCTGCATGATCCAGGACATCTCTGGAGGGCTCAAAAGGCTTCAAAGTCGTTTTTGAGGGAGGTAAAAAGCCACAGTAGAGCTGTGGCAGTTGTTGTGACTGAAAAAACAAACAAAAGACAAAAACGTTTTTTTTTTTTTTTATTATTTTTTGGGTATTAAGGGGTTAATCATCCATTTGCAAGTGGGTGCAATGCTCTGCTAACTTGTTACATACACTGTAAAAATTTCGTTAGTGTAACTGCCTTTTTTCACTGTTATTTCAAATTTTGACAAAATTTGTGTTTCTTAAAGGTGCAGTAACGTTTTTTATATTGCTTGTAAACTTGTTTAAAGTGTTTTCCAAGCTTGCTAGTCTCATTGCTAGTCTGTTTAAACATGTCTGACACACAGGAAACTACTTGTTCATTATGTTTGAAAGCCATGGTGGAGCCCCATAGGAGAATGTGTACTAAATGTATTGATTTCACCTTAAACAGTAAAGATCAGTCTTTAACTATAAAAGAAATATCACCAGAAGATTCTGACGAGGGGGAAGTTATGCCGACTAACTCTCCCCACGTGTCAGACCCTTCGCCTCCCGCTCAGGGGATGCACGCTAATATGGCGCCAATTACATCAGGGACGCCCATAGCGATTACCTTGCAGGACATGGCTGCAATCATGAATAATACCCTGTCAGAGGTATTATCCAGGTTGCCTGAATTAAGAGGCAAGCGCGATTGCTCTGGGGTTAGGAGATATACAGAGCGCGCAGATGCTGTAAGGGCCATGTCTGATACTGCGTCACAATATGCAGATCATGAGGACGGAGAGCTTCAGTCTGTGGGTGACATCTCTGATTCGGGGAATCCTGATTCAGAGATTTCTAATTTTAAATTTAAGCTTGAGAACCTCCATGTGTTGCTTGGGGAGGTATTAGCTGCTCTGAATGACTGTAACACAGTTGCAGTACCAGAGAAATTGTGTAGGCTGGATAAATACTATGCGGTACCGGTGTGTACTGATGTTTTTCCTATACCTAAAAGGCTTACAGAAATTATTAGCAAGGAGTGGGATAGACCGGGTGTGCCTTTTTCCCCACCTCCTATATTTAGAAAATTTTTTCCAATAGACGCCACTACACGGGACTTATGGCAGACGGTCCCTAAGGTGGAGGGAGCAGTTTCTACTTTAGCAAAGCGTACTACTATCCCGGTTGAGGACAGTTGTGCTTTTTCAGATCCAATGGATAAAAAATTGGAGGGTTACCTTAAGAAAATGTTTATTCAACAAGGTTTTATTTTACAGCCCCTTGCATGCATTGCGCCTGTCACGGCCGCGGCGGCATTCTGGTTTGAGGCCCTGGAAGAGGCCATCCATACAGCTCCATTGACTGAAATTATTGACAAGCTTAGAACACTTAAGCTAGCTAACTCATTTGTTTCTGATGCCATTGTTCATTTGACTAAACTAACGGCTAAGAATTCCGGATTCGCCATCCAAGCGTGTAGGGCGCTATGGCTTAAATCCTGGTCAGCTGACGTGACTTCGAAGTCTAAATTCCTCAACATTCCTTTCAAGGGGCAGACCTTATTCGGGCCTGGTTTGAAGGAAATTATTGCTGACATTACTGGAGGTAAGGGTCACACCCTTCCTCAGGACAGGGCCAAAGCAAAGGCCAAACAGTCTAATTTTCGTGCCTTTCGAAATTTCAAGGCAGGTGCAGCATCAACTTCCTCCGCTTCAAAACAAGAGGTAACGTTTGCTCAATCTAAGCAGGCCTGGAAACCTAACCAGTCCTGGAACAAAGGCAAGCAGGCCAGAAAGCCTGCTGCTGCCTCTAAGACAGCATGAAGGAATGGCCCCCTATCCGGCAATGGATCTAGTAGGGGGCAGACTTTCTCTCTTCGCCCAGGCGTGGGCAAGAGATGTTCAGGATCCCTGGGCGTTGGAGATCATATCTCAGGGATATCTTCTGGACTTCAAAGCTTCCCCTCCACAAGGGAGATTTCATCTTTCAAGGCTATCTGCAAATCAGATAAAGAAAGAGGCATTCCTACGCTGTGTGCAAGACCTCCTAGTTATGGGAGTGATCCATCCAGTTCCGCGGACGGAACAAGGACAGGGTTTTTATTCGAATCTGTTTGTGGTTCCCAAAAAAGAGGGAACCTTCAGACCAATTTTGGATCTAAAGATCTTAAACAAATTCCTCAGAGTTCCATCTTTCAAAATGGAAACTATTCGGACCATCCTACCCATGATCCAAGAAGGTCAGTACATGACCACAGTGGACTTAAAGGATGCCTACCTTCACATACCGATTCACAAAGATCATCATCGGTTTCTAAGGTTTGCCTTTCTAGACAGGCATTACCAATTTGTAGTTCTTCCCTTCGGGTTGGCTACAGCCCCAAGAATCTTTACAAAGGTTCTGGGCTCACTTCTGGTGGTTCTAAGACCGTGAGGCATATCGGTGGCTCCGTGTCTAGACGACATCCTGATACAGGCGTCAAGCTTTCAAGTTGCCAAGTCTCATACAGAGATAGTTCTGGCATTTCTGAGGTCGCACGGGTGGAAAGTGAACGAGGAAAAGAGTTCTCTATCCCCACTCACAAGAGTCTCCTTCTTAGGGACTCCTATAGATTCTGTAGAAATGAAAATTTACCTGACGGAGTCCAGGTTATCAAAACTTCTAAATGCTTGCCGTGTTCTTCACTACATTCCGCACCCTTCGGTAGCTCAGTGTATGGAGGTAATCGGCTTAATGGTAGCGGCAATGGACATAGTGCCATTTGCGCGCCTTCATCTCAGACCGCTGCAATTATGCATGCTGAGTCAGTGGAATGGGGATTACACAGATTTGTCCCCTCTGCTAAATCTGGATCAAGAGACCAGAGATTCTCTTCTCTGGTGGTTGTCTCGGGTACACCTGTCCAAGGGTATGACCTTTCGCAGGCCAGATTGGACAATTGTAACAACAGATGCCAGCCTTCTATGTTGGGGTGCAGTCTGGAATTCCCTGAAGGCACAGGGATCGTGGACTCAGGAGGAGAAACTCCTTCCAATAAATATTCTGGAGTTAAGAGCGATATTCAATGCTCTTCTGGCTTGGCCTCAGTTAGCAACACTGAGGTTCATCAGATTTCAGTCGGACAACATCACGACTGTGGCTTACATCAACCATCAAGGGGGAACCAGGAGTTCCCTAGCAATGTTAGAAGTCTCAAATATAATTCGCTGGGCAGAGTACCACTTTTGCCACCTGTCAGCAATCCATATCCCAGGCGTGGAGAACTGGGAGGCGGATTTTCTAAGTCGTCAGATTTTCCATCCGGGGGAGTGGGAACTCCATCCGGAGGTGTTTGCTCAGTTGATTCATTGTTTGGTCAAACCAGAGTTGGATCTCATGACGTCTCGCCAGAACGCCAAGCTTTCTTGTTACGGATCCAGGTCCAGGGACCCAGAAGCGACACTGATAGATGCTCTAGCAGCGCCTTGGTTCTTCAACCTGGCTTATGTGTTTCCACCGTTTCCTCTGCTCCCTCGACTGATTGCCAAAATCAAACAGGAGAGAGCATCTGTGATTCTGATAGCACCTGCGTGGCCACGCAGGACTTGGTATGCAGACCTAGTGGACATGTCATCCTTTCCACCATGGACTCTGCCTCTAAGACAGGACTTTCTGATACAAGGTCCTTTCAATCATCAAAATCTAATTTCTCTGAGACTGACTGCATGGAGATTGAACGCTTGATTCTATCAAAGCGTGGCTTCTCAGAGTCAGTCATTGATACTTTAATACAGGCACGAAAGCCTGTTACCAGGAAAAATCTACCACAAGATATGGAGTAAATATCTTTATTGGTGTGAATCCAAGAATTACTCATGGAGTAAGGTTAGGATTCCTAGAATATTGTCTTTTCTCCAAGAGGGCTTGGACAAAGGATTATCAGCTAGTTCCTTAAAGGCACAGATTTCTGCTCTGTCTATTCTTTTGCACAAGCGTCTGGCAGAGGTTCCAGACGTCCAGGCATTTTGCCAGGCTTTGGTTAGAATTAAGCCTGTGTTTAAACCTGTTGCTCCCCCGTGGAGCTTAAACTTGGTTCTTAAAGTTCTTCAAGGAGTTCCGTTGGAACCCCTTCATTCCATTGATATTAAACTTTTATCTTGGAAAGTTCTGTTTTTGATGGCTATTTCCTCGGCTCGGAGAGTCTCTGAGCTATCTGCCTTACAATGTGATTCTCCTTATCTGATTTTTCATGCAGATAAGGTAGTCCTGCATACCAAACCTGGGTTTTTACCTAAGGATGTTTCTAACAAGAATATCAATCAAGAGATTGTTGTTCCATCATTGTGTCCTAATCCTTCTTCAAAGAAGGAACGTCTTTTACATAATCTGGACGTAGTCCGTGCCTTGAAGTTTTACTTACAAGCTACTAAAGATTTTCGTCAAACATCTACCCTGTTTGTCGTTTACTCTGGACAGAGGAGAGGTCAAAAAGCTTCGGCAACCTCTTTCCTTTTGGCTTCGGAGCATAATACGCCTAGCCTATGAGACTGCTGCACAGCAGCCCCCTGAAAGGATTAGGACTTGAGCTGTGGCTTCCACCTGGGCCTTTAAAAATGAGGCCTCTGTTGAACAGATTTGCAAGGCCGCGACTTGGTCTTCGCTTCACACTTTTTCCAAATTTTCCAAATTTGATACTTTTGCTTCTTCGGAGGCTGTTTTTGGGAGAAAGGTTCTTCAGGCAGTGGTTCCTTCTGCTTAATCCTGCCTTGTCCCTCCCATCATCCGTGTACTTTAGCTTTGGTATTGGTATCCCATAAGTAATGGATGATCCGTGGACTGGATACACTTAACAAGAGAAAACATAATTTATGCTTACCTGATAAATTTATTTCTCTTGTAGTGTATCCAGTCCACGGCCCGCCCTGTCCTTTTAAGGCAGGTCTAAATTTTAATTAAACTACAGTCACCACTGCACCCTATGGTTTCTCCTTTCTCTGTTTGTTTTCGGTCGAATGACTGGATATGACAGTTAGGGGAGGAGCTATATAACAGCTTTGCTGTGGGTGATCCTCTTGCAACTTCCTGTTCGGAAGGAGAATATCCCATAAGTAATGGATGATCCGTGGACTGGATACACTACAAGAGAAATACATTTATCAGGTAAGCATAAATTATGTTTTTAGCTATTCCCTTTAAAGGTAAGACCCTTTTCGGGCCAGAATTGAAGGAAATCATTTCTGATATTACAGGAGGTAAAGGCCATGCCCTACCTCAGGATAAGTCTGTTAAGATGAGGGGTAAACAGAATAATTTTCGTTCCTTTCGGAATTTTAAGGGAGGACCTTCTGCTTCCTCTTCCTCCACAAAGCAGGAAGGGAATTTTACCCAATCTAAGTCAGTCTGGAGACCCAACCAGAATTGGAATAAAGGCAAACAATCCAAGAAGCCCGCTGCTGCTACAAAGACAGCATGAAGGGGTAGCCCCTGATCCGGGACCGGATCTAGTAGGCGGCAGTCTCTTTCTTTGTCCAGGCTTTGGCAAGAGATGTTCAGGATCCTTGGGCACTAGAAATAGTGACCCACGGTCATCAATTGGATTTCAAGGATTTTCTTCCAAGAGGGAGGTTTCATCTTTCAAGATTATCTGCAGACCAGATAAAAAGAGAGGCGTTCTTACGCTGTGTAAAAGACCTTGTTACCATGGGAGTAATTTGTCCAGTTCCAAAATCGGAACAAGGACAGGGGTTTTACTCAAATAAATATATTTGTGGTTCCCAAAAAAGAGGGCACTTTCACAGACTTAGTGGGTAACTACCGGCCAATTTCACTTATTAACATAGACATGAAGATCTATTCGAAAATCCTTGCCAACAGGTTAAATAATATTATGCCAAAAATGATACACCCAGGTGGGTTTCATCAAGGGGCGAGAAGCCAAAGATAACACAGATTACTGCACTCTACAATATGCTCATGACTCCCATACTCCACTTGCCCTACTCTCCACAGGTGCAGAAAAAGCTTTCGACAGGGTGGACTGGCAATTTATGTGGAAAGCCCTGTCGAAATTTGGTTTCTCTGACTCATTTATCAACATAATCCAGGCCCTTTATCGCAACCCCAGTGAAAAAATTTAAATAAATAATATAATCTCCCAATCATTCTCCATCTCCAATGGCACACGCCAAGGTTGCCCTCTGTCGCCCCTGCTATTTGCCCTTACAGTAGAAATCTTAGCGATACAGATTAGACACAATGCAGAAATTGGGGGCTTAGAGTTTGGTACCATTACTCAGAAATGCCTGTTTGCGGACGATGTAATCCTTACACTACAAGCCCCAGAGACAACACTGCTGGCATTACTCAAGACACTTGAGGATTACAAACAAGTCTCAAACTTTTCCGTTAATATGGAAAAATCTGGCCTAATTCCACTTAATTTATCATCACAAGAGGTTGCGGCCATAACGCGACTTACGAAATTTACTGTTACTTATAAACTCAAATACCTGGGCTTGGTGATTTCGAAAGACACTCGTAAACTATTTCCTGACAACTTCTTAGCACTCCAAGTGAAGGTCAAAAGCCTGTTAGAAACTTGGCATAGACAGGGGCATCTGTCCTGGATGGGCAGGATCAACACAATCAAAATGATGATAGTTCCCAAATTTTTATACCTTTTTCAGACTCTTCCGATGGCGCTGCCGAATACTTACCTCAGGGCACAACAGAGAATGATAAATTCATTCATCTGGGCTTACAAGAGGCCTAGAATAGCACAATGTACGCTATACCTTAGTAAAAATGATGGTGGTCTTAATATCCCTAACATCACTAATTATTACAGAGCAGCTCATTTAGCGAGAATACTCTCCTGGAACCACTCTCCCCCAGACAAGGTATGGGTACAGATAGAGAGCCACCTTTCCCGAGTTAAAAATATGAGAGATAGTCTGGCTACCGAAACACACTAGGCCCCAGACCTTACTTAACAATAGCTTTGTTAAAGCCACTCTTGAGACATGGGACTTTGTTATTAACCATATTGGCGGAATTTCCACCTCAGTATCCCCTCTGACCCCGTTGTTAGGCAATCATCTATTCATGCAGCACAACCTCTTTGCCCACACTAATGCAAACAAATTGCTACAGAACCTTCCATTATATCTACTCACGAGCCCAACTGGAGTCAAGGAGAGAGCCCAGCTTTATGAAGAGTTGGGTCCTCCCTTTCAAAACCGGTATGCGTATTTCCAAATTAGACACGCCATATATATCAGTCCCTTTAAACGAGACATACAGTCCCCAAGCTATGAAAGAAGTATCTCGTTTACTTGCTTGGGCGGAATCCAGCTCCTGTCTAATTTCTGCGGTTCATATCCCAGGTATAGACAATTGGGAGGCGGATTATCTCAGCTGCCAGACTTTACATCCGGGGGAGTGATCCCTCCATCCAGATGTGTTTTCTCAAGTTGTTCAGATGTGGCGTCTTCCAGAAATAGATTTGATGGCTTCTCATCTAAACAAACTTCCCAGGTACCTGTCCAGGTCCAGGGATGCTCAGGCGGAAGCAGTGGATGCGTTGACACTTCCTTGGTGTTATCAACCTGCGTATATTTTCCCGCCTCTTCCAAGAGTGATCTCCAAAATCATCTTGGAACAATCGTTTGTGTTGCTGGTGACTCCAGCATGGCCTCACAGGTTTTGGTATGCAGATCTTGTTTGGATGTCCAGTTGCCAACCTTGGCCACTTCCATTAAGGCCGGACCTTCTGTCTCAAGGTCTGTTTTTCCATCAGGATCTCAAATCATTAAATTTGAAGGTATGGAAATTAAACGCCTAGTGCTTAGTCATAGAGGTTTCTCTGACTCAGTGATTAATACTATGTTACAAGCTCATAAATCTGTTTCTAGAAAGATTTATTATCGAGTTTGGAAGATTTATATTTCATGGTGTTCTTCTCATACATTCTCTTGGCATTCTTTCAGAATTCCTAGAATTTTACAGTTCCTTCAGGATGGTTTGGATAAGGGTTTGTCTGCAAGTTCCTTGAAGGGACAAATCTCTGCTCTTATTTTTTCCAACGTTTTTTTTTCAAATGCTTATAATAACCATAGCATAACTCAAAAGCTCATTAAACTTGGCACAATGCCTAGAGATCGATGCTGTGCAGAGTCCAATGCAACATAAATCTCATAGGTCACGTGATCTGGCAGCCATATTTCATTTTGCGACTAATTTTGACAAACACTTGAAAAACTTCTTCTCCGGAACCGCTTATGTTACAGTTGTAAAACTTGATGTGTGTACTGCTGTACTGACCTAGAATAAAGTTTGTTCAAGAGAAGTGATTGTCACATGATGTAGCTGCCATTTTGAAATGTGCAAAAATCTTTAAACATCTTCTTCTCTGAAACCATTAAGTGAAATGAAGCGCAAATTTGTACATGTGCTCTTTGCAAGGTCATCTTCTAAGATTGTTCAAACTGCACATTTTCTATAATCAACATAGCTGCTATGAGCCATTCACCTTTTTGTTGTTTAATCCTTTGAGTGCTAAGCACTTTCCCACCTGAGTGCTAAGCTGGATTTGAGTTTTTTTTTATTTTTTTAAATATATATATATTTTTTTACTTTTTTTTTTTTTTTTTTTTAGATCCCCAAGACTTATACCATTGGAAAGGTTATGCGATTACCTTTCCAACGGTGGGTCTTGAGGGTCTGTAGCTGGTTAGATGTTTAGATATAAGTTTCAAAGCAGCATGCCCCATTTCCCTATACTGTCTATTGTATCTTTTAAATAAAGTTGCGCGGTGACGTCCATCACACGAAACGTGAAGCCCCAGCGATGCCTGTCAGTATGCAGGCCAGATCGCCGAGTTAGGAGCGGGTGGGAGCCCCCAGATCTTCCTCAAGGTGGGAGAGTGCTAGCGACGGCTCTGAGCCGTCGTTAGCACCTGACTGAGACAATTTGCGAAGGCTCAGAGCTGTCGTTGGCACTCAAGGGGTTTTTGCATAAATTTGCACTTTATGCATTATGTTTACACTATTTAACTATATTACAGTGTAGTAGACACATGATTACACAGTCATGACCCCAAAGTCAATATTTCAGTAATCATTTGCACTGCGCAGTTGCCTTCGTGAAATAAAACATTTGAAATTTTCATGAAACTTCTGCAAGTTGTAGATGTCTATGATGAGCATTAGTATGTGCAATTTAAAAGCCATACATTGCATAGCTTGGTGGCCATTTTGTTTCGTATGCGCTTTTTAAAAAAACTACAAAAATCTTCTCCGAATCCGCTTATGGGACAGACTTTAAATTTTGTTTATAGAGTTTTCTCCAACATAGGTGTGTCCGGTCCACGGCGTCATCCTTACTTGTGGGATATTCTCTTCCCCAACAGGAAATGGCAAAGAGCCCAGCAAAGCTGGTCACATGATCCCTCCTAGGCTCCGCCTACCCCAGTCATTCTCTTTGCCGTTGTACAGGCAACATCTCCACGGAGATGGCTTAGAGTTTTTTAGTGTTTAACTGTAGTTTTTCATTATTCAATCAAGAGTTTGTTATTTTCAAATAGTGCTGGTACGTACTATTTACTCAGAAACAGAAAAGAGATGAAGAATTCTGTTTGTATGAGGAAAATGATTTTAGCAACCGTAACTAAAATCCATGGCTGTTCCACACAGGACTGTTGAGAGCATTAACTTCAGTTGGGGGAACAGTTTGCAGTCCTTGCTGCTTGAGGTATGACACATTCTAACAAGACGATGTAATGCTGGAAGCTGTCATTTTCCCTATGGGATCCGGTAAGCCATGTTTATTACGATTGTAAATAAGGGCTTCACAAGGGCTTATTTAGACTGTAGACATTTTTTGGGCTAAATCGATTGATATTAACACTTATTTAGCCTTGAGGAATCATTTATTATGGGTATTTTGATATAATAATATCGGCAGGCACTATTTTAGACACCTTATTCTTTAGGGGCTTTCCCAAAGCATAGGCAGAGTCTCATTTTCGCGCCGGTGTTGCGCACTTGTTTTTGAGAGGCATGGCATGCAGTCGCATGTGAGAGGAGCTCTGATACTTATAAAAGACTTCTGAAGGCATCATTTGGTATCGTATTCCCCTTGGGTTTGGTTGGGTCTCAGCAAAGCAGATACCAGGGACTGTAAAGGGGTTAAAGCTTAAAACGGCTCCGGTTCCGTTATTTTAAGGGTTAAAGCTTCCAAAATTGGTGTGCAATATTTTCAAGGCTTTAAGACACTGTGGTGAAAGTTTGGTGAATTTTGAACAATTCCTTCATGTTTTTTCGCAATTGCAGTAATAAAGTGTGCTCAGTTTAAAATTTAAAGTGACAGTAACGGTTTTATTTCAAAACGTTTTTTGTACTTTCTTATCAAGTTTATGCCTGTTTAACATGTCTGAACTACCAGATAGACTGTGTTCTGAATGTGGGGAAGCCAGAATTCCTATTCATTTAAATAAATGTGATTTATGTGATAATGACAATGATGCCCAAGATGATTCCTCAAGTGAGGGGAGTAAGCATGGTACTGCATCATTCCCTCCTTCGTCTACACGAGTCTTGCCCACTCAGGAGGCCCCTAGTACATCTAGCGCGCCAATACTCCTTACTATGCAACAATTAACGGCTGTAATGGATAATTCTGTCAAAAACATTTTAGCCAAAATGAACCCTTGTCAGCGTAAGCGTGGATGCTCTGTTTTAGTTACTGAAGAGCATGACGACGCTGATATTAATATCTCTGAAGGGCCCCTAACCCAATCTGAGGGGGCCAGGGAGGTTTTGTCTGAGGGAGAAATTACTGATTTAGGGAACATTTCTCAGCAGGCTGAATCTGATGTGATTACTTTTAAATTTAAATTGGAACATCTCCGCATTTTGCTTAAGGAGGTATTATCCACTCTGGATGATTGTGAAAATTTGGTCATCCCAGAGAAACTATGTAAAATGGACAAGTTCCTAGAGGTGCCGGGGCTCCCAGAAGCTTTTCCTATACCCAAGCGGGTGGCGGACATTGTTAATAAAGAATGGGAAAGGCCCGGTATTCCTTTCGTCCCTCCCCCCATATTTAAAAAATTGTTTCCTATGGTCGACCCCAGAAAGGACTTATGGCAGTCAGTCCCCAAGGTCGAGGGAGCGGTTTCTACTTTAAACAAACGCACCACTATTCCCATAGAGGATAGTTGTGCTTTCAAAGATCCTATGGATAAAAAATTAGAAGGTTTGCTTAAAAAGATGTTTGTTCAGCAGGGTTACCTTCTACAACCCATTTCATGCATTGTCCCTGTCACTACAGCCGCATATTTCTGGTTTGATGAACTGATTAAGGTGCTCGATAGTGACTCTCCTCCTTATGAGGAGATTATGGACAGAGTCAATGCTCTCAAATTGGCTAATTCTTTCACTCTAGACGCCTCTTTGCAATTGGCTAAGTTAGCGGCTAAGAATTCTGGGTTTGCTATTGTGGCGCGCAGAGCGCTTTGGTTGAAATCTTGGTCGGCTGATGCGTCTTCCAAGAACAAGCTACTAAACATTCCTTTCAAGGGGAAAACGCTGTTTGGTCCTGACTTGAAAGAGATTATCTCTGATATCACTGGGGGTAAGGGCCATGCCCTTCCTCAGGATCGGCCTTTCAAGGCAAAAAATAGACCTAATTTTCGTCCCTTTCGTAAAAACGGACCAGCCCAAGGTGCTACGTCCTCTAAGCAAGAGGGTAATACTTCTCAGGCCAAGCCAGCTTGGAGACCAATGCAAGGCTGGAACAAGGGAAAGCAGGCCAAGAAACCTGCCACTGCTAACAAGACAGCATGAAATATTGGCCCCCGATCCGGGACCGGATCTGGTGGGGGGCAGACTCTCTCTCTTCGCTCAGGCTTGGGCAAGAGATGTTCTGGATCTCCCAGGGTTATCTTCTGGAATTCAAGGGACTTCCCCCAAGGGGGAGGTTCCACAGGTCTCAGTTGTCTTCAGACCACATAAAAAGACAGGCGTTCTTACATTGTGTAGAAGACCTGTTAAAAATGGGAGTGATTCATCCTGTTCCATTGAGAGAACAAGGGATGGGGTTCTACTCCAATCTGTTCATAGTTCCCAAAAAAGAGGGAACGTTCAGACCAATCCTAGATCTCAAGATCTTAAACAAATTTCTCAAGGTCCCATCGTTCAAGATGGAAACCATTCGAACTATCCTTCCTTCCATCCAGGAAGGTCAATTCATGACCACGGTGGATTTAAAGGATGCGTATCTACATATTCCTATCCACAAGGAACATCATCGGTTCCTAAGGTTTGCATTCCTGGACAAACATTACCAGTTCGTGGCGCTTCCTTTCGGATTAGCCACTGCTCCAAGGATTTTCACAAAGGTACTAGGGTCCCTTCTAGCGGTGCTAAGACCAAGGGGCATTGCAGTAGTACCTTACCTGGACGACATTCTGATTCAAGCGTCGTCCCTCCCTCGAGCAAAGGCTCACACGGACATCGTCCTGGCCTTTCTCAGATCTCACGGCTGGAAAGTGAACGTGGAAAAGAGTTCTCTATCCCCGTCAACAAGGGTTCCCTTCTTGGGAACAATTATAGACTCCTCAGAAATGAGGATTTTTCTAACAGAGGCCAGAAAGACAAAACTTCTGGACTCTTGTCGAATTCTTCATTCCGTTCCTCTTCCTTCCGTAGCTCAGTGCATGGAAGTGATCGGGTTGATGGTAGCGGCAATGGACATAGTTCCTTTTGCGCGCATTCATCTAAGACCATTACAACTGTGCATGCTCAGTCAGTGGAATGGGGACTATACAGACTTGTCTCCAAAGATACAAGTAAATCAGAGGACCAGAGACTCACTCCGTTGGTGGCTGTCCCTGGACAACCTGTCACGAGGGATGACATTCCGCAGACCAGAGTGGGTCATTGTCACGACCGACGCCAGTCTGATGGGCTGGGGCGCGGTCTGGGGATCCCTGAAAGCTCAGGGTCTTTGGTCTCGGGAAGAATCTCTTCTACCGATAAATATTCTGGAACTGAGAGCGATATTCAATGCTCTCAAGGCTTGGCCTCAGCTAGCGAGGACCAAGTTCATACGGTTTCAATCAGACAACATGACGACTGTTGCGTACATCAACCATCAGGGGGGAACAAGGAGTTCCCTAGCGATGGAAGAAGTGACCAAGATTATTCTATGGGCGGAGTCTCACTCCTGCCACCTGTCTGCTATCCACATCCCGGGAGTGGAAAATTGGGAAGCGGATTTTCTGAGTCGTCAGACATTGCATCCGGGGGAGTGGGAACTCCATCCGGAAATCTTTGCCCAAGTCACTCAACTATGGGGCATTCCAGACATGGATCTGATGGCCTCTCGTCAGAACTTCAAAGTTCCTTGCTACGGGTCCAGATCCAGGGATCCCAAGGCGGCTCTAGTGGATGCACTAGTAGCACCTTGGACCTTCAAACTAGCTTATGTGTTCCCGCCGTTTCCTCTCATCCCCAGGCTGGTAGCCAGGATCAATCAGGAGAGGGCGTCGGTGATCTTGATAGCTCCTGCGTGGCCACGCAGGACTTGGTATGCAGATCTGGTGAATATGTCATCGGCTCCACCTTGGAAGCTACCTTTGAGACGAGACCTTCTTGTTCAGGGTCCGTTCGAACATCCGAATCTGGTTTCACTCCAGCTGACTGCTTGGAGATTGAACGCTTGATTTTATCGAAGCGAGGTTTCTCAGATTCTGTTATCGATACTCTTGTTCAGGCCAGAAAGCCTGTAACTAGAAAGATTTACCACAAAATTTGGAAAAAATATATCTGTTGGTGTGAATCTAAAGGATTCCCTTGGGACAAGGTTAAGATTCCTAGGATTCTATCCTTCCTTCAAGAAGGATTGGAAAAAGGATTATCGGCAAGTTCCCTGAAGGGACAGATTTCTGCCTTGTCAGTGTTACTTCACAAAAAACTGGCAGCTGTGCCAGATGTTCAAGCCTTTGTTCAGGCTCTGGTTAGAATCAAGCCTGTTTACAAACCTTTGACTCCTCCTTGGAGTCTCAATTTAGTTCTTTCAGTTCTTCAGGGGGTTCCGTTTGAACCCTTACATTCCGTTGATATTAAGTTATTATCTTGGAAAGTTTTGTTTTTAGTTGCAATTTCTTCTGCTAGAAGAGTTTCAGAATTATCTGCTCTGCAGTGTTCTCCTCCTTATCTGGTGTTCCATGCAGATAAGGTGGTTTTACGTACTAAACCTGGTTTTCTTCCAAAAGTTGTTTCTAACAAAGGATTTTAGACAAACATCTTCCTTGTTTGTTGTTTATTCAGGTAAAAGGAGAGGTCAAAAAGCAACTTCTACCTCTCTCTCCTTTTGGATTAAAAGCATCATCAGATTGGCTTACGAGACTGCCGGACGGCAGCCTCCCGAAAGAATCACAGCTCATTCCACTAGGGCTGTGGCTTCCACATGGGCCTTCAAGAACGAGGCTTCTGTTGATCAGATATGTAGGGCAGCGACTTGGTCTTCACTGCACACTTTTACCAAATTTTACAAGTTTGATACTTTTGCTTCTTCTGAGGCTATTTTTGGGAGAAAGGTTTTGCAAGCCGTGGTGCCTTCCATTTAGGTGACCTGATTTGCTCCCTCCCTTCATCCGTGTCCTAAAGCTTTGGTATTGGTTCCCACAAGTAAGGATGACGCCGTGGACCGGACACACCTATGTTGGAGAAAACAGAATTTATGTTTACCTGATAAATTTCTTTCTCCAACGGTGTGTCCGGTCCACGGCCCGCCCTGGTTTTTTAATCAGGTCTGATAATTTATTTTCTTTAACTACAGTCACCACGGTACCATATGGTTTCTCCTATGCTATTATTCCTCCTTAACGTCGGTCGAATGACTGGGGTAGGCGGAGCCTAGGAGGGATCATGTGACCAGCTTTGCTGGGCTCTTTGCCATTTCCTGTTGGGGAAGAGAATATCCCACAAGTAAGGATGACGCCGTGGACCGGACACACCGTTGGAGAAAGAAATTTATCAGGTAAACATAAATTCTGTTATCTTATAACTAACATTCAGATTTGTTCAAGAAGGTGATACGTCATGTGGTTTGGCAGCCATTTTTAATTGTTCAAAAATGCTTAAAGATATTTTTTAATTAATAATAAAACAAAATCCGTTTTACAAAAATTGCATTACTTTAGCGATGTTTGACATCTATGGTGAGGACTATTGTGCATTATATGGAGGCAGTATATCATATGACCTGGCAGCCATCTTGTTTTATGCGAAAATTTAGAAAGTCTATTTTCTCTGCAACCGCTTATGCTAGAACTGTTAAACTTGCTGTAACTGTGATTTAGAGTCACAGCTGTTCATGTTTAAGGAATTGGTCACAAGCTGTGGCAGCCATATTGGTTTACGCTGAAATTTCAAAAATGGGCTTTCTTTGCAACCGCTTATGTTAAAGCTGTGAATTTTTCTGTATAACCAAATATTGTGACCTAGAGTTACATCTGTTCGTTTTGAAAGTTATGGTCATATGGTATGGCAGCCATCTTGAAAAACGTAAACATTTTGAAAATGTGTTTTGTTTCCAACTGCATATGTTAGAACTGTAAAAACCTGCTGTAAAGCTTTACATTGTGACTTAGCTGCTTGAATGCCATTGCAAAGGTGATGTGCTTTGCCACCTCTATTGCTGCTTGCAGCTATATTTAATTATTTTTTTATTTTTACAAACAAGATCGTTGAATGTTAAAATATTCATATTAATTGTTAAGTGTCTTCCATTGGAAGATGACTCTAGCATAGCTTGAAAATAGTAGTGTATTTGTAAAGTAATGTTAAAGGGACAGTGTACACCAATTATCATATAACTGCATGTAATAGGCACAATTATAAGGAATAATATGCACAGATACTGATCTGTGCATATGAAAAGACGTAACATAAACAGGAGCCAGCAGTAGTCTGTAAATGTGTGTATGCATCTGTCCACTGTGGGGCTTGGTTAGGGGTCTGAATTTTTTTTTTTTTTTTTTAAAGCAAAACTATAGATTGTTACAAAAACACTCCCAGGTGGGCTATTTAAATGGATCATCTACAAAACATTTATGCAAAGAAAAATCTAGTGTACAATGTCCCTTTAAGACAACACAGAGGTTAGATAGTACACTGCAAACTAAAACACATTACAAGCTCACATAAGATTCCTTCCTAACAATGTCTCTTGCATCTGTACAATACCCACGTGAGCTTTTTACTCACACTATGTTTACTAAGGTATTGTTAGCACAGAAATAGTCAGTTTAGCAATATCCGTAAGCTCTGTTAGCATGCGCAAAACCCAGATCAGACCATAAATTAACACTTCATGATGTGTAAAGTATTGATTATACACAGAACAAAATCTTTAAATACATACATGAGTAAATTTCTAGATTAAAAGGAATTTCTAATGCAATAAATTGAGCATGCACATTTTTTTTTGCATTACTAGTCAAAGGTAACTGCAATATACTCCTGCAAAGAGGTTGAACACATACGTTTTACCCAAGCAGACCATAGCCATTGATTGGAAGGTCATGCTATTGCCCCTCCTGATTGGTTCACCAATTGGATTGCTTATCCTGAGTATGACTTTACTCATGTGTTTAATTCCTTTGCATGGGTTAAACCCATAGGTATGTCTGGTCTGTAATGCATTGTTCTGTAATGCAGTAATCGCATGTAAAGAGCTAATTTATAATACGGTTTAAAAAAAGAAACTCCTTGCTGCTTAATTTCTTGCAGACATCAGCGGTTACAAATAAATAAAACAAATATGATGCTAGGACAAATTTCATGGGTTTACAGTAAACCTGTCAGCAGATCAGGAAATCATATTTCTGTGACCTAGTTTCTCTAGGCAAATTAATGGTTCATCATATCCTGTAAAAAAAAAATACCCTCATGTTCAAAATTTTTATTCGCTTTTGTACAGTTTTCTGTTCTGTGTTTTTTGTTGTTGTTTTTTTAACATACTATGGTTTCCTTTCTTCCCATTTTGAGCTCATAATTCCTATGTCTTATTCATGTTTATAGTAGGTACCTGAACCAAATAATAACACCAACATATTAGTTCACACACATCCTGTGTTAAATATTCTTGTATTAGCAAACATGCTACTGTGCATGGTGCATATGTACTTCTGCTCAGTACACCTGTATTCAAACCTAAAGCTGCAAAAAGTAAATGCGTAATGCATTAGAGCAGCATTTATGCACAGTTGCTGGGCCAATCAGGGGTGGCATATGTACGTAGCTGTCAATCATGGCCTTGTTCAGCTCAGGATAGGTAGTTTATTCCTGATATCATCTGTCTGTTTAACCTCTTCTTAGGTGTACATAGGTATGTATATACAAGTAATAATGCAATGAGAAAATAATCTAATGCATGGACCGACTTCCCATGATGTATTTACTGGTTTTACCTAAGCTGTCCCTTCTGCTACCCACAAGAGTGGTCACACACTAGATCTTGTATTCACTACTTAAGTAAAATCCTCAAACCTAACAAGAAACCCAGTCTTTTGATTTGACCACCATTATATTAAAGGGATAGACATTTTTTTTTCGTTCTTTCATGATTCTGATAGATTGGTGGCTACATTTAGCCACCAGTCAGCAAGTGTTACCCAAAAATGGATGGCTCCTAAGCTTACATTCCTGCTTTTCAAATAAAGATACCAAGAGAATGAAGAATTCATATCCCTTTAACTTCCCTACAGTTAGTCACTCAAATACACCTGCTCCAAGCAGTTCTCTGCCCTCTCTTAAAAAAGCCCTCTCTGTATCCTGACTGCGCTGAGAATTACGGGCCCATCTCAAACCTTCCTTTACTAGGGAAAGTCATTGAAAAAGTTGTTGCCACCCAACTAGAAGTATGGCTGTCAACAAACAATATTTATGACTTGTTTCAGGACAAGGCATAGTACTCAAACTGCTCTGGCACAGTTACTTAGTAATCTCTTGATTGCAAATGACAGGGGTAAGTGTTCAGTACTAATCCTCCTTGACCTCTCTGCTGCATTTGACACAGTGGACCATGGCATTTTACTAAACTGCCTGCAGAAACTCTTTGGGCTGAGTGGTTTAGTTCTAAGATGGTTCAAATGATTTCTTTCTGACAGAACCCAGAGTGTCATCTGGAGTACACACCTCTGCACCTGTCCCTTTGGTGTGTGGAGTCCCACAGGGTCCCATCTTATCTTCCATGTAATATATGTAGTGTATGCTTCCAATAGGAGATATCATAAGGCAGCATGGTCTCAGCTACTACTGTTAAGCAGATGATGCATAAATATACTTCTCCTTCAAGACAAACTCAAATGTTCTGGTAGAAACAGTCAATAAATGTAATGCTGATCTTTTAGAATAGATGAATACTAGTCAGTTGAAACTAAGTGCAGATAAAACAGAAGTACTTGTGATGGGTTGAGATAGTGAGATAACTAAGCTGAAACAAGATCAACAAATTGGTCTAGAATGTGAAGGATCAAAATTACAAACCTCAAATCTAGCAAGCAATCTTGGTGTTATTCTTCACAGTGAACTTTCCCTGAAACATTTATTAGCCTCGGTACAAGCATAATTTTTTCATTTAAAGAATATAGCCAGAATCAAACACTTGATTCCTATAGAAGATCTTCCTACAATCACCCATGCTTTGGTGACATATTTTGACTACTGCATTACACTTTATGATGGTGTTCCAGAAAAACTACTCCATCACCTTCAGTTGGTTTAAAATACTGCAGCAAAGCTGCTAGCTGGCCAGCCAAAATTTTGCCATGCATCACCCATCTTCCAATCCTTGCACTGGTTGCCAATAAAATGGTGCATATGATGCAAGATAGGCATGTTATCCTACAGAGCTCTGCATGATCAGGGACCAACCTATTTAAAAGAATTACTTGTGCCCTATGTTCCAACTCGGATTCTTCGATCAGCACATGCCTGGAAGCTAAATGTGCCAAGAATTCACCAGAAATGTGGTTTGCATTCTTTTAGCCATGCCGCCCCATCTTTACTGGAACACTCTACCCAGCACAGTGAAAGAAGCCTCCTCCCCGGACATTTTTAAACAAAGACTCATGAGCTACCTGCTTACACAGGCCACTAGGAATACAAACTGTATCTTCTAGCCCTTTTATGTAAATGTACCTTGTGAAAAGCGCTTTGAGTCCATTCCTGGGGAAAACTAATTTATACGTTGTTGTGGTTGTTGTTAAATTATGTTTACAGAATGACAAATTCAGTGAGGAACAAACAAAACTTTTTCTCTAATAAGGGGAACCATTTTATTATGTTATTGCCCCTACTAGGGCGAAACGCGTTGAAACTTTACATTGATAACTATCAGCATGGATATTCCAGCACTGGAGGCAGAGGATTACAAGAAGTTGATCCCTTATACCTGCAATATCTTGAAACATAAAGTACAGGAAAAGGTGCAATACCACAAACGGACGTTTGCTTTTTCCACTATCTCGCAACACGCCTGGACGTGCAACACAGTAGCGGCTTTTGGATCAGCATTCTGTCCGAGGAAGTGACATCATCGGAGTCATGTAGGTCCAAAGAAAGACACCACAAAGTACATAGACTACCGGAGAGGAAAGCTGTGAATCTGTCTCACATTTAGTGTGTCTGAAGAAACCGGTAAGCAAAAATCCTCTTACCTATATGAACATCACACACTGTCCATTGGTACAAGTCATCCCTCGAGCGGAATAGACTCTTATGGGACTATATTTTGGCTGTGTCAAATCACTTAAGACTCCACGGTGATTGTAACACCCCACATGGTTGTGACTGTGCTGAAATAGGCTATATATCCTGATCTATTTTAAGGAGTCTCAACTGGACATTTTAAGTTAAAAGGTGGATTCATAATTATTATTTTTAATTGTATTACATACAGTTTTTACTGCATTTTTTGTCACACTATTGTGATCAGCTATAGTATTGCGATTTCCTATGTCAATTTTATCCAATAGTCAATTTTGACTTATATTTTTATTCTGAGTACCTTATCAGATTAATTTTTCCAGGGAGACGTCCCTATTTACTTGTCTATACTGCACATACATTATTTTACCCATTGTTGTATTATTAAATATTTCTATTTCATCCTTAATTGAGTTTTATATTTATTATCCCCCAGGACGCCTTAGCTTTGATTAGCGCTCCTTTACTATTATTTGTATATTTGTTATATTTTTGGCTACCTTAGGGAAAGGTTAGCCTGTACGGGAGCTTAGGAGTCCCAACTTGGCGCCATACATAATTTTGTATAAGTACTACTCTTGGAGTAGGATCAGAATCAGGCCTGTGTTTAAGTCTGTTGCTCCTCCTTGGAGCCTTATCCTTGTTCTTCAAGTTTTGCAGCAGGCTCCGTTGGAGCCAATGCATTCCATAAATATTAAGTTATCTTGGAAGGTTTTGTTTCTTATTGCTATCTCTTCTGCTCGGAGAGTCTCAGAACTCTCAGCTTTGCAGTATGATTCGCCTTACCTTATCTTTCATGCTATTAAGGCGGTTCTTTGTACTAAGTTGGGCTTTCTTCCTAAAGTGGTTTTAGATAGATATAATATTCAGGAACTTGTTGTTCCTTCTCTATGTCCTAATCCTCCTCATAAGGAACTTTTGTTTCACAACTTGGATGTTGTGCGTGCTCTAAAAGTCTACCTGCAGGTGACAAAGGATTTTTGCCTGGCCTGTTTGTTTCTCTGGAAAGCATAAAGGTCAGAAGGCTACTGCTATTTCTTTTTTCCCTCTGGTTGAGAATTATAACTTGTTTTTCTTATGAGACTGCTAGTCAGCAGCCCCCTGAGAGAATTAGAGCTTATTCCACTAAGGCTGTCTCTCTTTTTCTTGGGTTTTTGAAATTAAGATTCTGTGGAACAGATTTGCAAGGCTGCAACTTGGTCCTCTCTGCATACTTTTTCCGAATTTTACAAATTTTAATTATTTTGCCTCGGCTAAGGCTTCTTTTGGGAGAAATGTTCTTCAAGCGGTGGTATCTTTTGTTTAGGTCTGCCTGTCTTGTTATCCCTTCCTAGTTATCTGTGTCCTCTAGCTTGGGTATTGGTTCCCACTAGTAATTGATGACGTAGAGGAAAGAAAACAAAATGTATGCTTACCTGATAAATCTGTTTCCGGATATGTAGAGTCCATGACCCCACCCTTAAATTTAAGACAGTTATTTTTTGACTAAACCTCAGGCACCTCTACACCTTTGCGTTGTTCCTTTGTTCCATTTTTCTTTCAGTTGAATGACTGGGGATTATGGGTAGAAAAGTGACACTTAACAGCTTTGCGGTGGTGCTCTTTGCCGCCTCCTGCTGGCCAGGAGTGTTATTCCCAGTAGTAATTGATGATGTTGTGGACTCTCCATATCTGGAAATAAATACATTTATCAGGTAAGCATAAATTTAGTTTTTTCATTTATATTAGTTGTTTAAATTTTGAATAAATAAGTGTAAAAATGTAGTTTCCATAAAGTGCTTTGGTTTCTATAAAGCATTGGTTGCTACTCCTTATCTAATCTGTTGGTCATTATTTTGCTACACTAGCAGCTGTAGATCATATGTAGATGCAGCTACTCAACAGCCCAACATCACTGGCTGTACTATTACTATCTATGCATAGTATATATGTACAGGGAGTGCAGAATTATTAGGCAAATGAGTATTTTGACCACATCATCCTCTTTATGCATGTTGTCTTACTCCAAGCTGTATAGGCTCGAAAGCCTACTACCAATTAAGCATATTAGGTGATGTGCATCTCTGTAATGAGAAGGGGTGTGGTCTAATGACATCAACACCCTATATCAGGTGTGCATAATTATTAGGCAACTTCCTTTCCTTTGGCAAAATGGGTCAAAAGAAGGACTTGACAGGCTCAGAAAAGTCAAAAATAGTGAGGTATCTTGCAGAGGGATGCAGCACTCTTAAAATTGCAAAGCTTCTGAAGCGTGATCATTGAACAATCAAGCGTTTCATTCAAAATAGTCAACAGGGTCGCAAGAAGCGTGTGGAAAAACCAAGGCGCAAAATAACTGCCCATGAACTGAGAAAAGTCAAGCGTGCAGCTGCCAAGATGCCACTTGCCACCAGTTTGGCCATATTTCAGAGCTGCAACATCACTGGAGTGCCCAAAAGCACAAGGTGTGCAATACTCAGAGACATGGCCATGGTAAGAAAGGCTGAAATACGACCACCACTGAACAAGACACACAAGCTGAAACGTCAAGACTGGGCCAAGAAATATCTCAAGACTGATTTTTCTAAGATTTTATGGACTGATGAAATGAGAGTGAGTCTTGATGGGCTAGATGGATGGGCCCGTGGCTGGATTGGTAAAGGGCAGAGAGCTCCAGTCCGACTCAGACGCCAGCAAGGTGGAGGTGGAGTACTGGTTGGGCTGGTATCATCAAAGATGAGCTTGTGGGGCCTTTTCGGGTTAAGGATGGAGTCAAGCTCAACTCCCAGTCCTACTGCCAGTTTCTGGAAGACACCTTCTTCAAGCAGTGGTACAGGAAGAATTCTGCATCCTTCAAGAAAAACATGATTTTCATGCAGGACAATGCTCCATCACACGCGTCCAAGTACTCCACAGCGTGGCTGGCAAGAAAGGGTATAAAAGAAGAAAATCTAATGACATGGCCTCCTTGTTCACCTGATCTGAACCCCATTGAGAACCTGTGGTCCATCATCAAATGTGAGATTTACAAGGAGGGAAAACAGTACACCTCTCTGAACAGTGTCTGGGAGGCTGTGGTTGCTGCTGCACGCAATGTTGATGGTGAACAGATCAAAACACTGACAGAATCCATAGATGGCAGGCTTTTGAGTGTCCTTGCAAAGAAAGGTGACTATATTGGTCACTGATTTGTTTTTGTTTTGTTTGTGAATGTCAGAAATGTATATTTGTGAATGTTGAGATGTTATATTGGTTTCACTGGTAAAAATAAATAATTGAAATGGGTATATATATGTTTTTTGTTAAGTTGCCTAATAATTATGCACAGTAATAGTCACCTGCACACACAGATATCCCCCTAAAATAGCTATAACTAAAAACAAACTAAAAACTACTTCCAAAACTATTCAGCTTTGATATTAATGAGTTTTTTTGGGTTCATTGAGAACATGGTTGTTGTTCAATAATAAAATTAATCCTCAAAAATACAACTTGCCTAATAATTCTGCACTCCCTGTATGTATGTATGTGTGTGTGTATGTTTGTATGTATTTACCATATTGCCGCTTTTAAAAGGGACACATGAAAAATACATATGTCAGGGCTTCATTCAGGGCTGTTTAAAGAAATGTTTTGTATATGTACCCTGACATATGTATTTTTCATGTGTCCCTTTTTTAAAGCGGCAATATGGTGTGTGTGTGTGTATATATATATATATATATATATAACAGCGGCTGTCTCTAGGTGTTCCTTTAAATTTAATTATCATGCTATAACTGACCTATTTTTATAAAATAAACCAAAATTAGTTACATAAATGTAAAAATTTAAACTTTTATGGTTCAGATAGAGCATGTATTTTTAAAGCAAAAAGAGTTGGCAGGCACTACTACAGGGTGGTTAAAAAAATAAAATCCAAAGATTAAAATCAGAGACCATATACATAGGCTAGGTACATAGTAACTGAGGCAGATGAGACTGATGTGTTTCGTGCCCCCTAGTGGCGCTTATTCATAGACACATTTGAAAAGCATCTGCTACTGTCAGCTGGTGATTGGTGGTTACACACACGTCTCTCTTGTTATTGGCTTATCAGATGTGTTCAGCTACCTCCCAGTAAGGCATTACTGCTCTTAAGCTGACTAAGTTTAACCTGTTTACAGATATTAAATACCTACCCTTTATAGGCAAGTAATAGTAAAATAATTAAATACTCTAACACAATTACAGCATTTACTCGTTGCATTTTTATTTCCTTTTTAATAAATAAAATATCTGTGGTTACCATAGAAAACAAGAGTACAGTTAGTAGTGGTGATTTATTTCAAACATATTCAGATTACTCCATCATTGGTTTCTAGGAGCTTCCAGAATGCTACAGAGAGAGGTTAACAACTGTGTGGTAGGGCTGGGTGATATGGGGGGGGGGGGAATCGTTTTTGTTTTTTTTTGTTTTTTAAATGCGATTTGCGATTTAATCACGTTTTTCTTAAAAATTACTATAACACCTTAATTTTTCAATAAAAAAATATTTTTATATATATATATATATACTCACATACAGTTACACACACACAGACACACACACACATATGTATGTGTGTGTGTATATATATATATATATATATATATATATATATATATATATATATATATATATATATATATATATATATATACACAGTATATACAGTATATATTTTTAAACATTTTATCTTGACTTAAAAATGAGCCCTGCTCCTGTCCAGGAATCCAATACAGGCATATAGCAGTAGGGGTGGGGGGCTGCTCCTTTCAGAAATGCTGTGCCTTGCTGATATCAAATACATTGTAGATGCAGTTAACTCAGCAGCTAGCTAGCAGAGGGGACTGCAGTTTTAGCCTTTTTGGCAGCCGTGGGCTTAACTGCATCTGCTATATATTTGAGCCATTTCTCAGAGAGCAGGAGATTGTGTGGGAGGTTCAATAATGAATGCATACCCTAAGTTTCAGACGGGCATAAGGGGAAATATAAGTAAGTGGCTTTCCCTCCTTTTCACTCTCCTGCATGGGCTCTGCTTTTGGACTTCTATAGATTGATCGGCTGCTACTGAGATCACAAACAGAAAGTGAAAGTAAAACAGCCATTTTACAAATGTGTGCTAAAAGCAACCACTAGATGGAGCTGGTTTTCAAGAAATCACATACAAATCAATGCAGTATAGATCTGAAGATTTTTTTTTTCTAAAAAATTGCGTACTCTTGCGGTTTTAAAACAGCGGCGATTATTTGCGGTTTAAAACCGCATCCGCGATTAATAGTGCAGCCCTAACGTGTGGCTGTCGCCATCCCCAGCCAGCGCTGCACAGGAGATTCCAATCAATATACAAAAAAGACAGTATATATGCATTTTATGATTGGCTGATTGCTATCACATGATACAGGGGCAGCAAATGTAAACACATTTTGAAATTTGAAAAATATAAAATCTACTGCTCATTTGGGCTGTTGCATTGTACTGTGCATTCTTACTATGTTTATAGTCCTTTAAATGCTGATATAACATTTTGTTCCCTATCATAAACTCTTTCCAAAAACATCATTCTTTGCATTTCATAACCTGATGAGATACATTAACCTTTTTAAAGCTACGTGCTTGACAAATTATTTACTAGCATTCTATTATTTATCTCTGTACAAAATACTGACGAGCTGCTCATATTCTCTATCAACGCTCTATCCTGGATAAAAATTGTTTAAAGGTGCAGATTATTCATTTTACAGCAATAGATATCACATGGCAAACATAACCTTTTTAGTGTGGTTGCTTACCTTCTCCTGCTGTTTCCCCCTCCTGCACAATGCTGTAGTAGTTGTAAAATGTGCTCATTCCACTCATTCCATGTTTCCTGTCTTACTTTTATGCTGGACATAGCAGTGCTCTTTATTATGTTCTGTGTTATTAAAGGGATATGAAACTCTACATTTTTCTCCCATGATACAGTTTAAAAATGAAATTACAATTTACTTCAGTTATCAAAATTTGTTTTCCTGGTATTCTTTGTTGAAGAGTGTACCTAGAGAGGTTGTGTGCCTGGAACACGTTATGGCTGCAGTTTGTACAATGTATTACTAAATCATTCTTGCAGAACTGCTGCAGTACAGTGCTCTCAAGATGTGCACGCTCCTGAGCTTACCTTTCTGTTTTTCAACATAGGATACCAAGAGATCAAAGTAAATTTGATTATGGAAGTCGATTGTAACAGTTGTTTTTATGGAATACTCTATTTGTATTTTAAAAATAGAAAAAATTGATTTTTATCCCTTGACGTAAAGGATGGTCTTCCTTGCCATGTATAAAACAAATGAAGTTCAAACTGTTTACACTCAGAAGACAGACACTGTAAAATGTTAGATGAGGTGTTACTGAATATTTTTTTTATTTTAAAAGCTGCATATTTTTAGAATCCAGGGGAATTATTTTAATTAGTAATGTACATAGAGGAATCAGAAAATGTAGGAGACCGTTGTAGAAGTTGTTTTCAGGGATTTATCAAGCTCTAAGGTAGACTCAATGCATAGAATTTACCGTTTTCAAAAACCTCCCATCAGACAATAGAGTGTGACCTTAAAACTACATTTAGGAAAAAAATGGTGCACTCATTTTGTTGGCTTATTCATGCGTTACATTAATATTGTACAGTGTTTTTCTATATCCTGGTGTTAATTCATGCTGTATGACAGCAAACGTGCTCTTAAAATAACCAAAGCAAAACAAATTAGCACTATTCAAAACAGAAAAACAAAATCCAATAATTAAGCTAATTGGCATAAAATAAACGTTACCGGGATAGGAAAGGCAAAATGAAACTTGCATGGTTCAGATAGAGTATGTCAGTTTAAGAAACTATTTTCAAAACTGCTTTGTTCTTTTAGTATCTCTTGTTGAAAAAGAACATGCACATATCCTACACTAGTGAGAGCTAGTTGCTGATTGGTGCCTGCACACATTTGTCTCTTGTGAATGGCTAGATGTTATCAAATAGCTGCCAACGATCAGTAAAGGATAACAAGAGAATGAAGCATATTTGATAATACAAGTAAATAGGAAAAATGATAAAAATGGTATGTTCTATCGGAATTATGAAAGAAAATGTTGGGGTTTGCTTTCCCTTTAACTTTGTAGAGGGAAAATCCTTTATAAAAACAAAATAAAAAACATTCAGCCATATTTAAGATTACAGTAAATACAATGCATATTTCTTTCTTTATATATTTGTTGACTATAAGCCAAACAACCATTTTTCTACCTATAGCCCTCAAATCAGAGGAATGACCTCTGCAGTCTAATGCCAGCTGTATGCTAGATAATGCTGATTCTTTAGGCTACGTATGAGTTTCCAACAGCCCATTATGATGGATTTACAATATAGCTAAATGACTGGGATCAGGAAACCTCTCAATGGAAAGACGTTGCTTTGTTTTTTTTTTGTTTTTTTTTGTTTTTTGTTGTTTTTTTTTTGTTTTTTTTTGTTTTATTTTGTTTTTTTTTTGTTTTTTTTTGTTTTATTTTTTTTATTTTATTTTTAAAAAACAATTTTTTTTGTAGCCTACTCTAAAAATACATTAATTATGCTGCTGATCCTTCAGCATGCTCAAGTACTGATAAATGCATTAGATAGGAACATTTTGTATGGTGAATGGTTTAGCATTGCATCTGACAAATCCCAGACTGTAGCACTTCATAGTATTTTACTTCTGTCCCCCTAAATTTTTAAATGTTTTTTTCTCCAACATTGGTGTGTCCGGTCCACGGCGTCATCCTTACTTGTGGGATATTCTCTTCCCCAACAGGAAATGGCAAAAAGTCCCAGCAAAGCTGGTCACATGATCCCTCCTAGGCTCCGCCCACCCCAGTCATTCTCTTTGCCGTTGCACAGGCAACATCTCCACGGAGATGGTTAAGAGTTTTTTGGTGTTTAAATGTAGTTTTATTCTTCTATCAAGTGTTTGTTATTTTAAAATAGTGCTGGTATGTACTATTTACTCTGAAACAGAAAAGGATGAAGATTTCTGTTTGTAAGAGGAAGATGATTTTAGCAGACAGTAACTGAAATCAATTGCTGTTTCCACACAGGACTGTTGAGATGAAGTAACTTCAGTTGGGGGAAACAGTTAGCAGTCTTTTCTGCTTAAGGTATGACTAGCCATATTTCTAACAAGACCATGTAATGCTGGAAGGCTGTCATTTCCCCTCATGGGGACCGGTAAGCCATTTTCTTAGTTAAACATAAAAGAATAAAGGGCTTCAAAAAGGGCTTAAAAACTGGTAGACATTTTTCTGGGCTAAAACAATTGCTTTACTAGGCATATTATGCAGATTCTAACTAATTATTGGTATTATAATCTTGGGGAACGTTTAGAAAAACGGCAGGCACTGTGTTGGACACCTTTTTCAGATGGGGGCCTTTCTAGTTATAGACAGAGCCTCATTCTGGGACTGTATAGGGGTTAAATGTAAAAACGGCTCCGGTTCCGTTAATTTAAGGGTTAAAGCTCTGAAATTTGGTGTGCAATACATTTAATGCTTTAAGACACTGTGGTGAAATTTTGGTGAATTTTGAACAATTCCTTCATACTTTTTCACATATTCAGTAATAAAGTGTTTCTCCAACATAGGTGTGTCCGGTCCACGGCGTCATCCTTACTTGTGGGATATTCTCTTCCCCAACAGGAAATGGCAAAGAGCCCAGCAAAGCTGGTCACATGATCCCTCCTAGGCTCCGCCTACCCCAGTCATTCTCTTTGCCGTTGTACAGGCAACATCTCCACGGAGATGGCTTAGAGTTTTTTAGTGTTTAACTGTAGTTTTTATTATTCAATCAAGAGTTTGTTATTTTAAAATAGTGCTGGTATGTACTATTTACTCTGAAACAGAAAAGAGATGAAGATTTCTGTTTGTATGAGGAAAATGATTTTAGCAACCGTTACTAAAATCCATGGCTGTTCCACACAGGACTGTTGAGAGGAATTAACTTCAGTTGGGGGAACAGTGAGCAGTCTTTTGCTGCTTGAGGTATGACACATTCTAACAAGACGATGTAATGCTGGAAGCTGTCATTTTCCCTATGGGATCCGGTAAGCCATGTTTATTCAGAAAGTAAATAAGGGCTTCACAAGGGCTTATTAAGACTGTAGACTTTTTCTGGGCTAAATCGATTCATATATTACACATATTTAGCCTTGAGGAATCATTTAATCTGGGTATTTTGATAAAATAATATCGGCAGGCACTGTTTTAGACACCTTATTCTTTAGGGGCTTTCCCTAATCATAGGCAGAGCCTCATTTTCGCGCCGGTATTGCGCACTTGTTTTTGAGAGGCATGACATGCAGTCGCATGTGTGAGGAGCTCTGATACATAGAAAAGACTTTTTGAAGGCGTCATTTGGTATCGTATTCCCCTTTGGGCTTGGTTGGGTCTCAGCAAAGCAGATTCCAGGGACTGTAAAGGGGTTAAAGTTAAAAACGGCTCCGGTTCCGTTATTTTAAGGGTTAAAGCTTCCAAATTTGGTGTGCAATACTTTTAAGGCTTTAAGACACTGTGGTGAAATTTTGGTGAATTTTGAACAATTCCTTCATACTTTTTCGCAATTGCAGTAATAAAGTGTGTTCAGTTTAAAATTTAAAGTGACAGTAACGGTTTTATTTTAAAACGTTTTTTGTACTTTGTTATCAAGTTTATGCCTGTTTAACATGTCTGAACTACCAGATAGACTGTGTTCTGAATGTGGGGAAGCCAGGGTTCCTTCTCATTTAAATAAATGTGATTTATGTGACACTGAAAATGATGCCCAAGATGATTCCTCAAGTGAGGGGAGTAAGCATGGTACTGCATCATTCCCTCCTTCGTCTACACGAGTCTTGCCCACTCAGGAGGCCCCTAGTACATCTAGCGCGCCAATACTCCTTACTATGCAACAATTAACGGCTGTAATGGATAATTCTATCAAAAACATTTTAGCCAAAATGCCCACTTATCAGCGTAAGCGCGACTGCTCTGTTTTAGATACTGAAGAGCATGAGGACGCTGATGATAATGGTTCTGAAATGCCCCTACACCAGTCTGAGGGGGCCAGGGAGGTTTTGTCTGAGGGAGAAATTTCAGATTCAGGGAAAATTTCTCAACAAGCTGAACCCGATGTGATTACATTTAAATTTAAGTTGGAACATCTCCGCGCTCTGCTTAAGGAGGTATTATCCACTCTGGATGATTGTGAGAATTTGATCATCCCAGAGAAACTATGTAAAATGGACAAGTTCCTAGAGGTCCCGGGGCTCCCAGAAGCTTTTCCTATACCCAAGCGGGTGGCGGACATTGTAAATAAAGAATGGGAAAGGCCCGGTATACCTTTCGTCCCTCCCCCCATATTTAAAAAATTGTTTCCTATGGTCGACCCCAGAAAGGACTTATGGCAGACAGTCCCCAAGGTCGAGGGAGCGGTTTCTACTTTAAACAAACGCACCACTATACCCATAGAAGATAGTTGTGCTTTCAAAGATCCTATGGATACAAAATTAGAAGGTTTGCTTAAAAAGATGTTTGTTCAGCAAGGTTACCTTCTACAACCAATTTCATGCATTGTCCCTGTCACTACAGCCGCGTGTTTCTGGTTCGATGAACTAGTTAAGGCGATCGATAGTGATTCTCCTCCTTATGAGGAGATTATGGACAGAATCCGTGCTCTCAAATTGGCTAATTCTTTCACCCTAGACGCCACCTTGCAATTGGCTAGGTTAGCGGCGAAAAATTCTGGGTTTGCTATTGTGGCGCGCAGAGCGCTTTGGTTGAAATCTTGGTCAGCGGATGCGTCTTCCAAGAACAAACTACTTAACATTCCTTTCAAGGGGAAAACGCTGTTTGGCCCTGACTTGAAAGAGATTATCTCTGATATCACTGGGGGTAAGGGCCACGCCCTTCCTCAGGATAGGTCTTTCAAGGCCAAAAATAAACCTAATTTCTTCTGTTATGTGTGATCAGTCCACGGGTCATCATTACTTCTGGGATATTATCTGCTCCCCTACAGGAAGTGCAAGAGGATTCACCCAGCAGAGTTGCTATATAGCTCCTCCCCTCTACGTCACCCCCAGTCATTCTCTTGCACCCAAAGACTAGATAGGAGGTGTGAGAGGACTATGGTGATTATACTTAGTTTTTATAACTTCAATCAAAAGTTTGTTATTTTACAATAGCACCGGAGCGTGTTATTACTTCTCTGGCAGAGTTTGAAGAAGAATCTACCAGAGTTTTTCTTATGATTTTAACCGGAGTAGTTAAGATCATATTGCTGTTTCTCGGCCATCTGAGGGAGGTAAAAGCTTCAGATCAGGGGACAGCGGGCAGTTGAATCTGCATTGAGGTATGTAGCAGTTTTTATTTTCTGAATGGAATTGATGAGAAAATCCTGCCATACCGTTATAATGACATGTATGTATACTCTACACTTCAGTATTCTGGGGATGGTATTTCACCGGAATTACTCTGTAAAAGTACATTAAACCTTTTAATAGGTATTTAATTCATGTTAAACGTTTTTGCTGGAATGTAGAATCGTTTGCATTTCTGAGGTACTGAGTGAATAAATATTTGGGCATTATTTTTCCACTTGGCAGTTTGCTTGTTTTGATTATGACAGTTTCGTTTCTCTCTCACTGCTGTGTGTGAGGGGGAGGGGCCGTTTTTTGGCGCTCTTTGCTACGCATCAAAAATTTCCAGTCAGTTACTCTTGTATTTTCTGCATGATCCGGTTCATCTCTAACAGAACTCAGGGGTCTTCAAACTTCTTTGAAGGGAGGTAGATTCTCTCAGCAGAGCTGTGAGACTTATGTAGTGACTGTGTTTTAAAACGTTGCTCTGTGATTTTTATGTTTAAAATTTAATTAGTGTTACTTTACTAATGGGAACAAACCTTTGCTAACAAGTTGTGTTGTTTTTAAAGAGTGATGCTATAACTGTTTTTCAGTTCATTATTTCAACTGTCATTTAATCGTTTAGTGCTTCTTTGAGGCACAGTACGTTTTTGTTAAATAAGATTGTAACCAAGTTGCATGTTTATTGCTAGTGTGTTAAACATGTCTGATTCAGAGGAAGATACCTGTGTCATTTGTTCCAATGCCAAGGTGGAGCCCAATAGAAATTTATGTACTAACTGTATTGATGCTACTTTAAATAAAAGCCAATCTGTACAAATTGAACAAATTTCACCAAACAGCGAGGGGAGAGTTATGCCGTCTAACTCGCCTCACGTGTCAGTACCTGCGTCTCCCGCCCGGGAGGTGCGTGATATTATGGCGCCTAGTACATCTGGGCAGCCATTACAGATAACATTACAAGATATGGCTACTGTTATGACTGAAGTTTTGGCTAAGTTACCAGAACTAAGAGGCAAGCGTGATCACTCTGGGGTGAGAACAGAGTGCGCTGATAATTCTAGGGCCATGTCTGATACTGCGTCACAGCTTGCAGAGCATGAGGACGGAGAGCTTCATTCTGTAGGTGACGGTTCTGATCCAAGCAGATTGGATTCAGATATTTCAAATTTTAAATTTAAATTGGAAAACCTCCGTGTATTACTAGGGGAGGTCTTAGCGGCTCTTAACGATTGTAACACTGTTGCAATACCAGAGAAAATGTGTAGGTTGGATAAATACTTTGCGGTACCGGCGAGTACTGACGTTTTTCCTATACCTAAGAGATTAACTGAAATTGTTACTAAGGAGTGGGATAGACCCGGTGTGCCGTTCTCACCCCCTCCAATATTTAGAAAGATGTTTCCAATAGACGCCACCACACGGGACTTATGGCAAACGGTCCCTAAGGTGGAGGGAGCAGTTTCTACTTTAGCTAAGCGCACCACTATCCCGGTGGAGGATAGCTGTGCTTTTTCAGATCCTATGGATAAAAAATTAGAGGGTTACCTTAAGAAAATGTTTGTTCAACAAGGTTTTATATTGCTACCCCTTGCATGCATCGCGCCGATTACGGCTGCGGCAGCATTTTGGATTGAGTCTCTGGAAGAGAACCTTAGTTCCGCTACGCTGGACGACATTACGGACAGGCTTAGAGTCCTTAAACTAGCTAATTCATTCATTTCGGAGGCCGTAGTACATTTAACCAAACTTACGGCTAAGAATTCAGGATTCGCCATTCAGGCACGTAGAGCGCTGTGGCTAAAATCCTGGTCGGCTGATGTAACTTCTAAGTCCAAATTACTTAATATACCTTTCAAGGGGCAAACTTTATTTGGGCCCGGTTTGAAAGAAATTATCGCTGACATTACAGGAGGTAAGGGCCACGCTCTACCTCAAGACAAAGCCAAAGCTAAGGCTAGACAGTCTAATTTTCGTCCCTTTCGGAATTTCAAAGCAGGTGCAGCATCAACTTCCACTGCACCAAAACAGGAAGGAGCTGTTGCTCGTTACAGACAAGGCTGGAAACCTAACCAGTCCTGGAATAAGGGCAAGCAGGCCAGAAAACCTGCTGCTGCCCCTAAGACAGCATGAACCGAGGGCCCCCGATCCGGGACCGGATCTAGTGGGGGGCAGACTCTCTCTCTTCGCCCAGGCTTGGGCAAGAGATGTCCAGGATCCCTGGGCGCTAGAGATCATATCTCAGGGATACCTTCTAGACTTCAAATTATCTCCCCCAAGAGGGAGATTTCATCTGTCAAGGTTGTCAACAAACCAAATAAAGAAAGACGCGTTTCTACGCTGTGTACAAGATCTATTATTAATGGGAGTGATCCATCCGGTTCCGCGGTCGGAACAAGGACAAGGGTTTTACTCAAACCTGTTTGTGGTTCCCAAAAAAGAGGGAACTTTCAGGCCAATCTTGGATTTAAAGATCCTAAACAAATTCCTAAGAGTTCCATCGTTCAAAATGGAAACTATTCGGACAATCTTACCCATGATCCAAAAGGGTCAGTACATGACCACAGTGGATTTAAAGGATGCTTACCTTCACATACCGATTCACAAAGATCATTACCGGTATCTAAGGTTTGCCTTCTTAGACAGGCATTACCAGTTTGTAGCCCTTCCATTCGGATTGGCTACGGCTCCAAGAATCTTCACAAAGGTTCTGGGTGCCCTTCTAGCGGTTCTGAGACCGCGAGGAATTTCGGTAGCTCCGTACCTAGACGACATTCTGATACAAGCTTCAAGCTTTCAAACTGCCAAATCTCATACAGAGTTAGTTCTGGCATTTCTAAGGTCGCATGGATGGAAAGTGAACGAAAAGAAGAGTTCTCTCTTGCCTCTCACAAGAGTTCCATTCTTGGGGACTCTTATAGATTCTGTAGAAATGAAGATTTATCTGACAGAAGACAGATTAACAAAGCTTCTAAATACATGCCGTGTCCTTCATTCCATTCAACTCCCGTCAGTAGCTCAATGCATGGAGGTGATCGGCTTAATGGTAGCAGCAATGGACATAGTACCCTTTGCACGCCTACATCTCAGACCGCTGCAATTGTGCATGCTGAGTCAGTGGAATGGGGATTACTCAGATTTGTCCCCCACTCTGAATCTGGATCAAGAGACCAGAAACTCTCTTCTATGGTGGCTTTCTCGACCACATCTGTCCAGGGGGATGCCGTTCAGCAGGCCGGACTGGACAATTGTAACAACAGACGCCAGCCTTCTAGGTTGGGGCGCTGTCTGGAATTCTCTGAAGGCTCAGGGACAATGGAGTCAGGAGGAAAGTCTCCTGCCAATCAACATTCTGGAATTGAGAGCAGTTCTCAATGCCCTTCTAGCTTGGCCCCAGTTAAAGACTCGGGGGTTCATCAGGTTTCAGTCGGACAACATCACGACTGTAGCTTACATCAACCATCAAGGAGGGACAAGAAGCTCCCTAGCAATGATAGAAGTATCAAAGATAATTCGCTGGGCAGAGTCTCACTCTTGCCACCTGTCAGCAATCCACATCCCGGGAGTGGAGAACTGGGAGGCGGATTTCTTGAGTCGCCAGACTCTTCATCCGGGGGAGTGGGAACTTCATCCGGAGGTCTTTGCCCAAATACTTCGACGTTGGGGCAAACCAGAGATAGATCTCATGGCGTCTCGCCAGAACGCCAAACTTCCTCGCTACGGATCCAGATCCAGGGATCCGGGAGCGGTTCTGATAGATGTTTTGACAGCACCTTGGAACTTCAGGATGGCTTATGTGTTTCCACCCTTCCCGCTGCTTCCTCGATTGATTGCCAAAATCAAACAGGAGAGAGCATCAGTGATTCTAATAGCGCCTGCATGGCCGCGCAGGACTTGGTATGCAGATCTAGTGGACATGTCATCCTGTCCGCCTTGGTCTCTACCTCTAAGACAGGACCTTCTGATTCAGGGTCCATTCAAACATCAAAGTCTAACTTCTCTGAAGCTGACTGCTTGGAAATTGAACGCTTGATTTTATCAAAACGTGGTTTTTCTGAGTCGGTTATTGATACCCTGATACAGGCTAGGAAGCCTGTTACCAGAAAGATTTACCATAAAATATGGCGTAAATACCTATACTGGTGTGAATCCAAAGATTACTCCTGGAGTAAGGTTAGGATTCCTAGGATATTGTCTTTTCTACAAGAAGGTTTAGAAAAGGGTTTATCGGCTAGCTCATTAAAGGGACAGATCTCAGCTCTGTCCATCTTGTTACACAGGCGTCTGTCAGAAAATTCAGACATCCAGGCCTTTTGTCAGGCTTTAGCTAGGATCAAGCCTGTGTTTAAAACTGTTGCTCCGCCATGGAGTTTAAACTTAGTTCTTAACGTTTTACAGGGTGTTCCGTTTGAACCCCTTCATTCCATTGATATAAAATTGTTATCTTGGAAAGTTCTATTTTTAATGGCTATTTCCTCGGCTCGAAGAGTCTCTGAGTTATCAGCCCTACATTGTGATTCTCCTTATCTGATCTTTCATTCAGACAAGGTAGTTCTGCGTACTAAACCTGGGTTCTTACCTAAGGTTGTCTCTAACAGGAATATCAATCAAGAGATTGTTGTTCCTTCCTTGTGTCCAAATCCTTCTTCAAAGAAGGAACGTCTTCTACACAATCTGGATGTAGTTCGTGCCCTCAAGTTCTACTTGCAGGCAACTAAAGATTTTCGCCAAACTTCTTCCCTGTTTGTCGTTTATTCTGGACAGAGGAGAGGTCAAAAAGCTTCTGCTACCTCTCTCTCTTTTTGGCTTCGTAGCATAATACGTTTAGCCTATGAGACTGCTGGACAGCAGCCTCCTGAAAGAATTACAGCTCATTCCACTAGAGCTGTGGCTTCCACTTGGGCCTTTAAGAATGAGGCCTCTGTTGAACAGATTTGCAAGGCTGCAACTTGGTCTTCGCTTCATACTTTTTCCAAATTTTACAAATTTGACACTTTTGCTTCTTCGGAGGCTATTTTTGGGAGAAAGGTTCTTCAGGCAGTGGTTCCTTCTGTATAATGAGCCTGCCTATCCCTCCCGTCATCCGTGTACTTTTGCTTTGGTATTGGTATCCCAGAAGTAATGATGACCCGTGGACTGATCACACATAACAGAAGAAAACATAATTTATGCTTACCTGATAAATTCCTTTCTTCTGTTGTGTGATCAGTCCACGGCCCGCCCTGTTTTTTAAGGCAGGTACATATTTTTTAAATTATAATTCAGTCACCACTACACCCTTGGCTTCTCCTTTCTCGTTGGTCTTTGGTCGAATGACTGGAGGTGACGTAGAGGGGAGGAGCTATATAGCAACTCTGCTGGGTGAATCCTCTTGCACTTCCTGTAGGGGAGCAGATAATATCCCAGAAGTAATGATGACCCGTGGACTGATCACACAACAGAAGAAAGGAATTTATCAGGTAAGCATAAATTATGTTTTTCGTCCCTTTCGTAGAAACGGACCAGCCCCAAGTGCTACGTCCTCTAAACAAGAGGGTAATACTTCTCAAGCCAAGCCAGCCTGGAGACCAATGCAAGGCTGGAACAAGGGAAAGCAGGCCAAGAAACCTGCCACTGCTACCAAGACAGCATGAAATGTTGGCCCCCGATCCGGGACCGGATCTGGTGGGGGGCAGACTCTCTCTCTTCGCTCAGGCTTGGGCAAGAGATGTTCTGGATCCTTGGGCACTAGAAATAGTCTCCCAAGGTTATCTTCTGGAATTCAAGGGACTTCCCCCAAGGGGGAGGTTCCACAGGTCTCAATTGTCTTCAGACCACATAAAAAGACAGACATTCTTACATTGTGTAGAAGACCTGCTAAAAATGGGAGTAATTCATCCTGTTCCATTAGGAGAACAAGGGATGGGGTTCTACTCCAATCTGTTCATAGTTCCCAAAAAAGAGGGAACGTTCAGACCAATCTTAGATCTCAAGATCTTAAACAAGTTTCTCAAGGTTCCATCGTTCAAGATGGAAACCATTCGAACAATTCTTCCTTCCATCCAGGAAGGTCAATTCATGACCACGGTGGATTTAAAGGATGCGTATCTACATATTCCTATCCACAAGGAACATCATCGGTTCCTAAGGTTCGCATTCCTGGAGAAGCATTACCAGTTCGTGGCGCTTCCTTTCGGATTAGCCACTGCTCCAAGGATTTTCACAAAGGTACTAGGGTCCCTTCTAGCGGTGCTAAGACCAAGGGGCATTGCAGTAGTACCTTACTTGGACGACATTCTGATTCAAGCGTCGTCCCTTCCTCAAGCAAAGGCTCACACGGACATAGTCCTGGCCTTTCTCAGATCTCACGGATGGAAAGTGAACGTGGAAAAGAGTTCTCTATCTCCGTCGACAAGGGTTCCCTTCTTGGGAACAATAATAGACTCCTTAGAAATGAGGATTTTTCTGACAGAGGCCAGAAAATCAAAACTTCTAAACTCTTGTAGGACACTTCTTTCCGTTCCTCTTCCTTCCATAGCGCAGTGCATGGAAGTAATAGGTTTGATGGTAGCGGCAATGGACATAGTTCCTTTTGCGCGCATTCATCTAAGACCATTACAACTGTGCATGCTCAGTCAGTGGAATGGGGACTATACAGACTTGTCTCCGAAGATACAAGTAAATCAGAGGACCAGAGACTCACTCCGCTGGTGGCTGTCCCTGGACAACCTGTCACAAGGGATGACCTTCCGCAGACCAGAGTGGGTCATTGTCACGACCGACGCCAGTCTGATGGGCTGGGGCGCGGTCTGGGGATCCCTGAAAGCTCAGGGTCTTTGGTCTCGGGAAGAATCTCTTCTACCGATAAATATTCTGGAACTGAGAGCGATATTCAATGCTCTCAAGGCTTGGCCTCAGCTAGCGAAGGCCAAGTTCATACGGTTTCAATCAGACAACATGACGACTGTTGCGTACATCAACCATCAGGGGGGAACAAGGAGTTCCCTGGCGATGGAAGAAGTGACCAAAATCATTCAGTGGGCGGAGACTCGCTCCTGCCACCTGTCTGCAATCCACATCCCAGGAGTGGAAAATTGGGAAGCGGATTTTCTGAGTCGTCAGACATTGCATCCGGGGGAGTGGGAACTCCATCCGGAAATCTTTGCCCAAATCACTCAACTGTGGGGCATTCCAGACATGGATCTGATGGCCTCTCGTCAGAACTTCAAGGTTCCTTGCTACGGGTCCAGATCCAGGGATCCCAAGGCGACTCTAGTAGATGCACTAGTAGCACCTTGGACCTTCAAACTAGCTTATGTATTCCCGCCGTTTCCTCTCATCCCCAGGCTGGTAGCCAGGATCCATCAGGAGAGGGCGTCGGTGATCTTGATAGCTCCTGCGTGGCCACGCAGGACTTGGTATGCAGATCTGGTGAATGTCATCGGCTCCACCATGGAAGCTACCTTTGAGACGAGACCTTCTTGTTCAAGGTCCGTTCGTACATCCGAATCTGGTCTCACTCCAGCTGACTGCTTGGAGATTGAACGCTTGATTTTATCAAAACGAGGGTTCTCAGATTCTGTTATTGATACTCTTGTTTGGGCCAGAAAGCCTGTAACTAGAAGAATTTACCACAAAATATGGAAAAAATATATCTGTTGGTGTGAATCTAAAGGATTCCCCTGGGACAAGGTAAAGATTCCTAAGATTCTATCTTTTCTCCAAGAAGGATTGGAGAAAGGGTTATCTGCAAGTTCCTTGAAGGGACAGATTTCTGCCTTGTCTGTGTTACTTCACAAAAAGCTGGCAGCTGTGCCAGATGTTCAAGCCTTTGTTCAGGCTCTGGTTAGAATCAAGCCTGTTTACAAACCTTTGACTCCTCCTTGGAGTCTCAACTTAGTTCTTTCAGTTCTTCAGGGGGTTCCGTTTGAACCCTTACATTCCGTTGATATTAAGTTATTATCTTGGAAAGTTTTTTGTTTTTGGTTGCAATTTCTTCTGCTAGAAGAGTTTCAGAATTATCTGCTCTGCAGTGTTCTCCTCCTTATCTGGTGTTCCATGCAGATAAGGTGGTTTTACGTACTAAACCTGGTTTTCTTCCGAAAGTTGTTTCTAACAAAAACATTAACCAGGAGATGGTCGTGCCTTCTTTGTGTCCGAAACCTGTTTCGAAGAAGGAGCGTTTGTTGCACAATTTGGATGTTGTTCGCGCTCTAAAATTCTATTTAGATGCTACAAAGGATTTTAGACAAACATCTTCCTTGTTTGTTGTTTATTCTGGTAAAAGGAGAGGTCAAAAAGCAACTTCTACCTCTCTCTCTTTTTGGATTAAAAGCATCATCAGATTGGCTTACGAGACTGCCGGAAGGCAGCCTCCTGAAAGAATCACAGCTCATTCCACTAGGGCTGTGGCTTCCACATGGGCCTTCAAGAACGAGGCTTCTGTTGATCAGATATGTAGGGCAGCGACTTGGTCTTCACTGCACACTTTTACCAAATTTTACAAGTTTGATACTTTTGCTTCTTCTGAGGCTGTTTTTGGGAGAAAGGTTTTGCAAGCCGTGGTGCCTTCCATTTAGGTGACCTGATTTGCTCCCTCCCTTCATCCGTGTCCTAAAGCTTTGGTATTGGTTCCCACAAGTAAGGATGACGCCGTGGACCGGACACACCTATGTTGGAGAAAACAGAATTTATGTTTACCTGATAAATTACTTTCTCCAACGGTGTGTCCGGTCCACGGCCCGCCCTGGTTTTTTAATCAGGTCTGATAATTTATTTTCTTTAACTACAGTCACCACGGTATCATATGGTTTCTCCTATGCAAATATTCCTCCTTAACGTCGGTCGAATGACTGGGGTAGGCGGAGCCTAGGAGGGATCATGTGACCAGCTTTGCTGGGCTCTTTGCCATTTCCTGTTGTGGAAGAGAATATCCCACAAGTAAGGATGACGCCGTGGACCGGACACACCGTTGGAGAAAGTAATTTATCAGGTAAACATAAATTCTGTTTTTCAGTTTGAAATTTAAAGTGACAGTAACGGTTTTATTTTAAAACGTTTTTTGTGCTTTGTTGACAAGTTTAAGCCTGTTTAACATGTCTGTACCATCAGATAAGCTATGTTCTATATGTATGAAATCCAATGTGTCTCCCCTTTTAAATTTATGTGATAATTGTGCCATAGTGTCCAAACAAAGTAAGGACAGTATTGCAACAGATAATGATATTGCCCAAGATGATTCCTCATATGAGGGGAGTAAACATGATACTACATCATCCCCTACTGTGTCTACACCAGTTATGCCCACACAGGAGGCCCCTAGTACATCTAGTGCGCCAATACTTATTACCATGCAACAATTAACGGCTGTAATGGATAACTCAATAGCAAATCTTTTATCCAAAATGCCTACTTATCAGAGAAAGCGCGATTGCTCTGTTTTAAACACTGAAGAGCAAGAGGACGCTGATGATAACTGTTCTGACATACCCTCACACCAATCTCAAGGGGCCATGAGGGAGGTTTTGTCTGATGGAGAAATTTCAGATTCAGGAAAAATTTCTCATCAAGCTGAACCTGATGTTGTGACATTTAAATTTAAATTAGAACATCTCCGCGCACTGCTTAAGGAGGTGTTATCTACTCTGGATGATTGTGACAATTTGGTCATTCCAGAGAAATTATGTAAGATGGACAAGTTCCTAGAGGTTCCGGTGCCCCCCGACGCTTTTCCTATACCCAAGCGGGTGGCGGACATAGTAAATAAAGAGTGGGAAAGGCCCGGCATACCTTTTGTCCCCCCCCCCCCCCCTATATTTAAGAAATTATTTCCTATAGTCGACCCCAGAAAGGACTTATGGCAGACAGTCCCCAAGGTCGAGGGGGCGGTTTCTACTCTAAACAAACGCACTACTATTCCTATCGAACATAGTTGTGCTTTCAAAGATCCTATGGATAAGAAATTAGAGGGTTTGCTTAAAAAGATTTTTGTACAGCAAGGTTACCTTCTACAACCAATTTCATGCATTGTTCCTGTCACTACGGCAGCGTGTTTCTGGTTCGAGGAACTAGAAAAATCGCTCAGTAAAGAATCTTCGTATGAGGAGGTTATGGACAGAGTTCAAGCACTTAAATTGGCTAACTCTTTTGTTTTAGATGCCGCTTTGCAATTAGCTAGATTAGCGGCGAAAAATTCAGGGTTTGCTGTCGTGGCGCGCAGAGTGCTTTGGCTAAAGTCTTGGTCAGCGGATGTGTCTTCCAAGTAGGGCTGTCAAAAATAATCGTCACACCGATGCATCACGATGCAGCAGTGAACGATTCTGCATCGATGCAGTGAAGGCTCTTAATCGATTCCGGGTCAGTGACGTCATGGGCAGGGGATTCGGTATGTGAGGAAATGAGTCTTGTACTGTCAGTTTCCTGTTTTACTCATTGCTCCGTTTTTAAACTTCACTGTTGTTATGGAGCCACAATATAAGCCTTTCCAAGCCGCCTCCTCCCCTGTATGTCAGTTCGTTTATTTTTTTTATTGCAAGTACTGGGAGTTTGGTTTGCCCTCCCTTCACTGACTGCTGCTTTATTTAATACTATTGGTATTGGTAGTACTAGCAGTCAGTGCCTATCACTGTTCTACGTAGTGCAATATCGTGCTCGTCAGAGAGAGACTCTCGGTAGCCAGTGTCACAGGAATTCATATAATCCCTCTGAATTAGCTGCTGATAACGTAGAACAGTGATAGGCACTGACTGCTAGTACTACCAATACCAATAGTATTAAATAAAGCAGCAGTCAGTGAAGGGAGGGCAATCCAAACTCCCAGTACTTGCAATAAAAAAAATAAACGAACTGACAGGTGACATAGAACAGGCAACTCCCAGATAGGCACCATTAACCCCATACATGCCAGGCGAGTCTGACAGGGAACTCCTGTGATTCAGGACTTCCTGTGCACACTGCGCAGATATCTGACCCAGAGAGCATTACCAATAGACCTCCTCTCACATGTTCCGGTCAGGAATTTTTATGACACCTATCCTAAAGAGCCGACAG